>NC_041410.2:12632924-12932924 GCF_900747795.2 Erpetoichthys calabaricus | reverse complement strand
GATAGGAGTTGATTCTACAATAAAATAAAATAAACATAAAAAGAGTAAAACAATCATCACCCATAAAGCGTGTGTGTGTGTATATATGTGTATATATATATGTTGATATGTGGATGTGTATATGTATATATATATATATATATATATATATGTAGATATGTATATATATGTGTATATGTATATATATGTTTATATGTGTGTGTGTGTATTTTATATATATAAAACACAGCAACACTCATAACAATGACAACACAATTACATTGACAATCATGTTACGTTATTTTTAAAATTTTTCCTTTTTTTTTCATAACCTCTTTAACACACTACTTCTCCGCTGCGAAGCGCGGGTATTTTGCTAGTCTGCAAATAAATCCTTCTAAACCTTAACTGAATTCTCTTTATAATTTATTTTCATGTCTTCCCTGAATTTTGATTGTGATTTTGCCTCTCGCCTGGGTTTTGGTCGCTTTATTTTATTTTTGTTTGTTTTGCATTTCGCACGCATCTCCCGGTTAAGCTCAAGAAATTAGTTATCAATTTTCCTGCCAAGGACACCAGTGGGGTTAGACAGAAGACTCTTCCAAGAGTGGTGGATAGACTTGGGGAAACAGCCTTCCAAGACAGCATGCAACCCCTTCCCAGGAGTACACTGGGTGGCAGCATTTTCGCGTATACGCAACCTCAGGGCATGCTGGGAATTTTAGTCCCATGGGGCAGCCCTGCTGGGTTCCATGAGTTCCACCAGACGGGTGCTGCAAGGAGTCACTTAATGCCTTTTCTCTTCCCCCCTCTGCAGAATAATTGATTGATAGACTTAATGACATCACCTCCTGGCTTCTGACCTCCTGAACCTGCCTGTTCCTCTCTGCGGACCTGAAAACCAGGTGCTCCACCATCTTGGAGTTAGTCACTGTCATACTTGTAACTGAAGAAGACATCACCACATTTACTGCATGTTTTCTTTTTATTTCAGTTATACAAAGGATGATCTATACAAAGGGAATCCCAACCCTTCATAACCTCTTGTGATTATTAATTCAATCATTCATTATGTGTGCTATGTAAGAAGTTTCCTGAATCACAACAGTTCCAGAGACCAAACGACTGCAGGACTCTCAAAGTCTGTTTTGCACAAGAGGAACACATACCAGTAACTGGACAACATTCCCACGTTAATCCACCAGTGGGTAGTGTGAACTAAAGGCTTAAACATGGAGATGAACCCCCATGTCTGTGTTGGTCTTCCTCTCGCATCCCAGAGGTGTGCATATACAGTATGATTAAATAGCAGCTGTAGAAATTGTCCCAGTACGACTGTGAGGGCTGACAATGGATTGGCAGCCCATCCAGAGCTGATTTATGCCATGCATTCACTGCTCCTTCAATAGAAGACAGCACCTCACAATCCTAAACTGGTCAAGTGCATTACATAATAGAAGAATGGATTTAATTTACCATTTGTACCAAATAGTATCAGACCAAGACCAAGTAGAAATGGCTATCACTGATTTACCTATCAGCAGCAACAGATTTCAGGTTTTGAGACCCTAGCCCAATTGTAAGCAATAATTTCTCCCATGTGTTTTGGGTCTTTCTTTGAGAGTCGCCTGTGTGGGCCAATTCAGATATAGCTCCAGTACAAGCCTTCCAGGAGACACCCTAACTTGAGAGAATTCAGCTTGATCCTCAGGACTTGCAAAGTGAATGGTGTGCAAGGTACGAAGCAAGAATGAGCAAAACACAGTTGGAAGGCTAAAACCCTCATAATAAAAAGTGGTTTAAATTTTTTTGGAATGGACGCAGGGGGATATTGTAATAGACTTGTGTCATTTTAAAGGTTGGTTAATGTCTACTGTCCAATGCTACCAGTCTAGGCACCAGTTCCTTGACACAGGGATGTCTTAGCAGCATTATAGGCCCCCAGGCAAAGAAGTACACTGGGACCCCTACCTACACAACCACTCAGCAAGTCACAACATAAATAGATTAGCATGGGGCCCCCGGGCAACTACTCAGTATGCCCATGCGTTAAGAAGGCCCTGCCCTGAGACCCTGAATTCTGGATATGTTTAGGAAATGGAAGGCAGAGGAATTTAGGTAGCTCAGACCCTCATCAAGATGGTGTTCTTGCACCTTTAAAAAGCCATGAAAGATAAGATTAAGTTAGAGAGTTTGTGGATTCTGTTCAAATTGAGGAGGCCATTTTAAACTTCACAGGCTTTTAGCCAATGTCTAAATACAGCCTTGTATTTTCAATGTACTTGGTGCAAAGCTTTATTCTGACTGGCTTAAGTACCCTTTTATTTTGAACACACTGCAGGTAATTCCAGAAAATAATTTCAAATTGCTTCAGTGTTCAATTTCTTTTCATATAGCGTTTTTCGCAGAAGGACTTGGCTTTTTTTTTTTTTTTTTTTTTTTTTTTACCGCCTATTTATTTTTTGCTCAGGTGAGCACTGGGATTGAATTTACTGCTTACACATTTATGCAGCCATCTAAATTATTCACAGAACAAGTGTACTCATGTTATATTTACTGCCTCTGCAACTCTTTAGGTAAGCAAATAATAAAAAAAAAAAAAAAGCAGAGAGGAAGGAGGGGAGGGCACCCGGCTGCATAACTCGACTTCTTACCAGCTATTTTACTCCACTTACTTTCATATGCTGGGTTTTATACCGAGACCATGACATCAATGGAAACCATACTGCAACAATAAGGTGGAAGCCATTCAACATTTACAGACAATTGCAAGGCACAGGAGCCACTCCGATTTTTGTCACACTGAAAGCTGGAGGTGGTTGGCACTAAACAATTTACCATGAACCAACTGTAGAATGGAAATGGAAATCAATAATTGATTTAGCCACTGTAAATGCTAGAATGGAGGGACTGGCAATTCCTTGCCTGGATGGGACTCCATAATGCAGTGGTCCCAACCTTTCCTATGCCCTGAACTCGTAGAAAATGTTTGACTTAAGTTTGCACACCCTACAAAAGTAGTATCAGATTTGAAGATGAAGAAGTCAAATTTCTAACTTTGAACCACAAACAAAAATATAAGGCTGTGACAGTTCTACTAAATAAGAACTGCATCTCCCAGCAGTCCTTTCAGGGGCTGCTGGGGTCAAAGGAGGTTAAAAGGAGGGCAGAGGGGAAAAAGGAAGAAAAAAGTTGTTTTGTTGTTGTACGTGGTGTGTTGCATTTCTCTGTCGTTCTGCCTGCTGTTTAACTGAGCCATATTTAATCATTGTGTCCTGGAGTGTATTCGTTTGTTGGGGTCTGGTTCGTCTGTCTACCTGTGTTCTGAGGACTGCGTTTGGATTTCATTGGCTTTCCCGGAAGAAAAGGAGCGCTCCTGAACAATCCATCTGACTTCATCATTTCAGCATCTACCGGTAGGACTGTGTTTTCCTTCACCCTTTCAACTTACAGATCGCTGGACTTAATTTCATCACCTCTCATTTTCATCCGGATTGGTTTTCATGGACTTTGCGGTGTGGGGTTCGTGTATATATGTTAAATGTAATATCGTCGAAAGGGTCAGGGGTGGTTTTATTGTTTTTCATTCAGTTAATTTTATTTCATTATATTCTTAATTGTTTGCCTTTCCCAGTGTGCTTTATTGGTCTCTGTTGTGAGTGTGTTTGGGTTGATCCAAGGCTGGGGACGTTCCTGGGATCTCCTCTATTAAAATAAATAAATCACCGTCACCTTTGACGGTGTGAATCTTAGTGGTCCCTGACCGCTACAAGGCTGCTGGGCCTTCTTAAGCAATGGGTCAGATCTGGGGTAGAGTGCCATCCTGGACTGAGCTTACAGTCGTGGCCAAAGGTTTGGAGAATGACACAAATATTAATTTTCACAAAGTTTGCTGCCTAAGATTTTATGACGGCAATTAGCAAGTACTCCAGAATGTTCTGAAGAGTGAGCAGATGAATTGCAATTAATTGAAAAGTCCTTTTTGCAATGAAAATGAACTTAATCCTAAAAAACCCATTTCCACTGCTGTTGTGAAGTAGGCTTCAGGGCGCCCAAGAAAGTCCAGCAAGCGCCAGGACCATCTCCTAAAGTGGATTCAGCTGCGGGTACCACCAGTGCAGAACTTGCTCAGGAATGGCAGCAGGCAGGTGTGAGTGAGGTGAAGACTTTTGGAGGATGGCCTGGTGAGTATCAAGAAGGGCAGCAAAGAAGCCAAGAAAAACATCAGGGACAGACTGATATTCTGCAAAAGGTATAGGGACTGGGCTGCTGAGGACTGATGGGGTCAAGTCATTTTCTCTGATGAATCCCCTTTCTGATTGTTTGGGGCATCCAGAAAAAAATATTGTCCAGAGAAGAAAAGGTGAGCACTACCATCAGTCCTGTGACATGCCAACAGTAAAGCATCCTGAGACCATTCATCTGTGGGGTTGCTTCTCAGCCAAGGCAGTGGGCTCACTCACAATTTTGCCTAAAAACACAGCCTTGAATAAAGAACAGGGCCAAAACATCCATCGAGAGCAACTTCTCCCAACCATCCAACAACAGTTTGGTGATCAACAGTGAACAATCCAGCATGATGGAGCACCGGGCCATAAGACCAAAGTGATAACTAAGTGGCTCGGGAGAAATAAATATCGCAATTTTGGGTCCATGGTCAGGCAACTCCCCAGACCTTAATCCCATTGAGAACTTGTGGTCAATCCTCAAGAGGTGGGTGGACAAACAAAAACCCACCAATTCTGACAAACTCCAAGTATTTATTCTGCAAGAATGGGCTGCCATCAGTCAGGATTTGGCCCAGAAGTTGATTGACATCATAGCAGGGCAAATTGCAGAGGTCTTGAAAAAGAAAGCAGGGCCAACACTGCAAAAACTTAATGGAATTGTCAATAAAAGCCTTTGAAACTTATGAAATGCTTGTAATTCTACTTCAGTACACCATAGAAACATCTGACAGAAAGATTTAAAAACAATGAAGCAGCAAACTCTGTGAAAACCAATACTTGGGTCATTCTCAAAAATTCTGGCAATTCTGTACAAGCCAAATTAGATGCCACCTTCCTGGAGTGCCTCAAATTTATAGTCCAATGACCAGAAGGGGCAGAGCCAATCGCCCTCATTGGGCATCTTCTTGATGTTGTGGGTGCCTTTCAACAAGAACATGTGGACACAGATGAAAACTCATTAAGGATACATTTTACAGAAATCTTCACAGAGAAGAATCAGAAATGCACAAAATAAACAATCAAGTAGTGCGGTAGAGAGTAGGATCTTCAAAAATTGCCGATGTAATTTTGGAGAAATGAGATGGTTCGGATTAACAAGCTTGCTGGGCTTTGCCTGATCTCATCAAAATGTTTCCAGTGTTATGAAGCGTAACAAAGCTGAATTTGTATAATTATGGAAACCGAGACTGGGATGATTTTTGAACGTGTGATACTAACGCCAGTCATCTCACAGCTATGTTCAGTCTGCTTCACATTATGCTGAACATCATGGCTCCAGAAGTGACACAGATCGTGCAAATGTTTGAAAAGAACTAGAAAGATCAAAAGGACAGTCATTGGAATGGGAAACCTGATTGGATTAAGCATATTGTTGGAGGTGAGTGAAGCAAAGATGTTATGAAGCCTTTGCATTTGTCAGCATCAACAACTTTAGGAGACTGCTGCTCCTTCTGCCTCTGTGTTAAATAAGCCATTGTTTTCATTAAATTGATGTGTGATGTTGTTCTATTTGTTTAATGTTATGGATGGTTTATGTGTGAGTCTGTTGTAAGTAGAACATGAAGGTAAGGGACCAGCCCTGAATGGGATGCTCAGTAATCACTATAACAGAATGTAAGAATCTG
This sequence comes from Erpetoichthys calabaricus, assembly GCF_900747795.2. Lineage (NCBI taxonomy): Eukaryota > Metazoa > Chordata > Cladistia > Polypteriformes > Polypteridae > Erpetoichthys > Erpetoichthys calabaricus. The sequence goes on along the minus strand of NC_041410.2, from coordinate 12,927,091 downwards.
ATGAGTCGGCCCAGGATGTTCTACTCACTAATCATGGCGACATGTTGCATGTTTATTAGCACGCGTAAGTATGTCACCAAACACTGTACATGTAATAATAATGACCCTATAAACTATAGCATAGCATACTGAGAGCCTCTATATTAAGATAACGTAATTATGTGCATAAGTAATGTTATTATTCAATTAATTCTTTTCATTTTGTTGTTATGTGAGCAAAAATAGGGAGGTAATTTATTGGGGTCAGGGAATGCTTACATTTTCTATTTATATTAAAGGTGATTATGTGTTTGTGCTTTGAAAATTCACATTACAGAAGAGTTATCAGGAGTGGATTAGCTTCACAACATACAGGGCAGCCTCTATAAAGTCCATTAATGTTCTAATTGCGATATGACTAATGGACAGTGGAGTAGAGAAATAAAGAAGTGCTAGCAGTCACTGAGGCGTCTTCTCTCCCCTACAGAAAAATTAAGTATGCGAGTTTTACTGAGAACAGGCCAATCAGCCCAGCACAGATCTTCATTTTCTTTTCACTTAGAATATCCAGTTGAGGCCTGAAGGCCCCCAAGGTGCTTCTCACAGCACACACTGCTAGGCAACTGGTTCCACGTATTTACAATTCTGTGAGTGGAACAATGTTAAAACACTTAAAGTGCTTACAACTGTCATGTGGAGACGAAGACTTTGCAGCATAAAATGTGCAGGCTAGCGTTTCCAAGTTCACAAACGTCTGTTTCATTCAACTCTTCCCTCCCTCAACAGAACAAGACTTGGAGAAACGCAGACCCGATGTGCCAGTTTCACTTGGGATTTACTCACTTGCAGCTTCCCCCCAGAGGCTCTCTGCGCCAGCTAGGCTGCCAATTGTTGTCTTCATTTTCCAGACTTGCCACGCTAATGTGAAAAATGACCCTGGCTCAGCATTCACGCATTGCTAGAACCTGAGCACAGGAGATTCGCGGATGATGGCAGATGAAGAAAGCCAGAAATCCTCTTTAAAACCAGAAAGGGGATGGCGGGAAGGCAATTTTGATGGAGAATTTGCATTAGAAAGGTCAAAGAGGACAAAACAATACATGGTTTCCATCCATTCGTGTATTCTTACCAAGATTTTAAATTGAAAAAAAAAAAAGAAAATTGCAACAACGCTGTACAAGGAGCAGAGGTTGGATAGAAATCTATTATATCAGCTCATCTATTTTACAAACTCGCCATTTCAAGCTGGAAGAAGCCATAGCCTAGGTTAAAAAAATATTCTGAAATTAGATACTTTATTAATCCCAAGGGGAAATTCACAAATTTAAAAGAAAATACAAATTTTTAATCAAATATTACAATATTTTTTCAAATTACATATTTGTAGCTTTGTGTGTGATATGGAGATGGACTATTAATAATTATATACTGGGGGTTTCCTCTATCTTATGCATGTATCGATTACACATATAATACAATAGTGATTCAAGAATGATGTAGAAAAACAAAAAGGTTTAGGGTTAATTGTACTTCTCTAGTAATTACTCGATTATAAGATTATTATAAGGCTTGTAGATGCCATAATGGATGGACATGCATCTCAACTAGGATGAAGAATAATACCAGGTCAGTTTATACAGGGTGAGTCAAAATTATGTTAACACTAATGGTACTGCTATGTATATACTTATATACAATTTTTGTGGACAATATATATATATATATATATATATATATATATATATATATATATATACTGCAGTGGGTTGGCACCCTGCCCAGGATTGGTTCCTGCCTTGTGCCCTGTGTTGGCTGGGATTGGCTCCAGCAGACCCCCGTGACCCTATGTTTGGATTCAGCGGGTTGGAAAATGGATGGATGGATGGATATATATATATATATATATATATATATATATATGGTACTTGTGTTGAACATCATGGCGAACAGGTTGAGACATTCCTGTAAATCATCTTGCACATATGAATTATGTTTTGTGAATAACTTGTTTCCGCCAATCAAATGTTAACATAATTTTGACTCACCCTGTAATGGAAGGAGAGCCTAGATGGAGGTACGTTCTGACTGGGATGATGTGCAATTCTAATCCCATTTGGGGACAAAGACTAATTAATGGATGGACTAGGGGAGTTTGCCTACCAAAGACAATTCATCCCTGAATACGATAAGTTGCAGTGATTCTCTGCCATGGTACCAGGTTGGGCACCAGCAGGGTTGCATGGGACCTATACTTCTGGAGAGCAACCCCATTGGTGTCACTGGGTGCCACCAGAGGACGCAGACCCACAGAAGACCTCCCTGTTTTGGGGAGCTTCCCCATGACTCGGAAGTGCTTCCACAATGCAATGCTATGGTCCCAGAAATACTTATGGGTCCAACATAAAAGAAGCCACCTCAGGGATCAGGGAGTCAGAATCCGGCAGAAGTGAGAAACACTTGCATGGAGGAGCAAAAGGAGAGGGAAACAATCGAGGATTGCTTTTATTTGCGTTATTGTGGCTGGGCCTACTGGAGGTGTAGTGTGTTATCAACAAAAAGAACTTTTATTTTAACTTGGAACTGCATCAGATCTGATTGTGTCTGGGACTTGGGGCTCAGTGGTAAAGAGGGGCGTTTAAGGTTAGCATGGGCCAAAGGCATAACAGCAGTCAATGTAGCTTAGCAGTTAAACCTTTGGATTTCAAACCCTGAGTTTGTGGGTTCAACTCCAACTACTGACAAGTGTGCCTATGAGCAAGTCACTTCACCTGCCTCTGCTCCAATTGGAAAAACAAAATAAATGCAACCAATTGTATCTCAAATGTTATAAGTCGCCTCAGATAAAGGCATCAGCCAAATAAGTCAGTAATAATAATAAAAACTGTTGTGGGTAAAACACTGATTAACAGAAGATTGGAAAAGAAAGCAAAACCGGTCAAGGGGCCAGAGGCCACCAATGGGAAGGGTGTCGACTCCTACTCTTTGATGCTACATTGGCCCAAAAATGTCTGAAAAAAAAAATACTTGGAAAAATCGACAGTCTGTGGTCCACCACAGTGATTGCATCTGAAGGACCTGCCAGAAAAACTGACTTGCTAACTGAGTAGCACAAGAAGACCTTCCACCTTAGCACTAGACACATTGGCCATTTTGTCTTTGACAAGAAGTGCTGCTATCCATACAGGTTGTATTTTGGATAAATGCCACACATGTATGCAATCGCTTCGCTTCAGCTTTAGGCAAATTTTAGAAAATAAGGACATTTATGCCAATGACACAATGAGTGAATACAAACATTCCAACTGCTCCCCTACTTGATTGTTGTACACTCTCTCCTGGTTTAACCTGTTTATGATTGACATCAATGAAAAGATACAGAAAGCTGACACCTGACTAACACATAAATAGGTAGAGGTTAAAGTGGAGTTATTGTAAGTGAAGTGGGGTGCTTCTCTGACACCCACACAACAAAACAATGTGCCATAGTGGTTAGCAAGTGTTGTACACACTTCCAGGAGTCCAGCTATTGTCTGTGTCGATCTGTATGTTCTACCATTGTCTGTGTTGTTTTTTTTCCAGCCATTTCCACCCACATCCCAGTGACATGTAACTCAGAATAACAAGCAATTCTAAGCTGGCATCATATCCATGACTGTTTCCTATCTTTTGTCTGTTGCTGTGGATATGCTACATGGATGGATGGTTGGAAATCAATCCCTCTTCAAATACAATCTTGTGAGCCGTCTTGCATTCTAAGCACGTCCACTTTATAAAGTGCCTTGTGCCTGTGCTAAGCTTCACTTGATAAAGGCCAATCGATCATATCCTACATTTGGCTCATGTTTCGGACAGTTTTTATTCTTCACTTCAAATTAAACAAAGATGCCTGCTGGCTAATGGGTGATTCTAACTTAGTGCATCAATGGGCACACTCACATCACACCAACGTCCAGTACAGGGCTGGGTGGTACCTTGTGCACAGTGCTGCAAGGATAGCCCTCTACAACATGGGCATGGGATACTGACAGAGATCTTTATTGTCACACACACTGCGAAAACATATTGAAATTCTTATGCCACAGTTGTGGTGATATATAAATATATACATTAAATAAATAAGAGTAGAAGATAGATAGATAGATAGATAGATAGATAGATAGATAGATAGATAGATAGATAGATAGATCTATCTATATATATCTATATATATCTATATCTATATATATATCTATATATATATCTATATATCTATATCTATATATATATCTATGTCTTGGACACTTGGGTGAAGAGAGGGGCGGAGCTGTCAACTGATCACCACCTGGTGGTGAGTTGACTTCGATGGTGGGGGAGGATGCCGGTCAGGCGTGGTAGGCCCAAACGTGTTGTGAGGGTCTGCTGGGAACGTCTGGCAGAGCCCCCTGTCAGAAGTAGCTTCAACTCCCACCTCCGGCAGAACTTCGACCACATCCCGAGGGAGGTGGGGGACATTGAGTCCGAATGGGCCATGTTCCGTGCCTCTATTGTTGAGGCAGCTGACCGGAGCTGTGGCCGTAAGGTGGTCGGTGCCTGTCGTGGCGGCAATCCCCGAACCCGCTGGTGGACACCGGCGGTGAAGGATGCCGTCAAGCTGAAGAAGGAGTCCTACGGGACCCTTTTGTCCTGTGGGACCCCGGAGGCAGCTGATAGGTACCGGCAGGCCAAGCGGAATGCGGCTTTGGTGGTTGCTGAGGCAAAAACTCGGGCGTGGGAGGAGTTTGGGGAGGCCATGGAGAATGACTTTCGGACGGCTTCGAGGAGATTCTGGTCCACCATCCGGCGTCTCAGGAAGGGGAAGCAGTGCAGTGTCAACACTGTATATGGTGGGGATGGTGCGCTGCTGACCTCGACTCGGGATGTTGTGGGTCGGTGGGGGGAATACTTCGAAGACCTCCTCAATCCCATTAACATGCCTTCCAATGAGGAAGCAGAGCCTGGGGACTCAGAGGTGGGCTCCCCCATCTCTGGGACTGAGGTCACCGAGGTGGTCAAAAAACTCCTTGGTGGTAGGGCCCTGGGGGTGGATGAGATACGCCCGGAGTTCCTCAAGGCTCTGGATGTTGTAGGACTGTCTTGGCTGACACGCCTCTGCAACATCGCATGGACATCAGGGACAGTGCCTCTGGATTGGCAGACCGGGGTGGTGGTCCCCCTCTTTAAGAAGGGGGATCGGAGGGTGTGTTCCAACTACAGAGGGATCACACTCCTCAGCCTCCCTGGAAAAGTCTATTCAGGGGTCCTGGAGAGGAGGGTCCGTCGGATAGTCGAGCCTCGGATTCAGGAGGAACAGTGTGGTTTTCGTCCTGGTCGCGGAACAGTGGACCAGCTCTATACCCTTAGCAGGGTCCTGGAGGGTGCATGGGAGTTTGCCCAACCAGTCTACATGTGTTTTGTGGACTTAGAAAAGGCATTCGACCGTGTCCCTCGGGGAATCCTGTGGGGGGTACTCCGAGAGTATGGGGTACCGGCCCCCCTGATAAGGGCTGTTCAGTCCCTGTACGATCGGTGCCAGAGCTTGGTCCGCATTGCCGGCAGTAAGTCGAACCCGTTTCCAGTGAGAGTTGGACTCCACCAGGGCTGCCCTTTGTCACCGATTCTGTTCATATCTTTTATGGACAGAATTTCTAGGCGCAGCCAGGGTGTTGAGGGGGTCCAGTTTGGTGGGCTCAGGATTGGGTCACTGCTTTTTGCAGATGATGTTGTCCTGTTTGCTTCATCAGGCCGTGATCTTCAGCTCTCTCTGGATCGGTTCGCAGCCGAGTGTGAAGCGGCTGGGATGAGAATCAGCACCTCCAAATCCGAGACCATGGTCCTCAGCCGGAAAAGGGTGGAGTGCCCTCTCAGGGTTGGTAGCGAGATCCTGCCCCAAGTGGAGGAGTTCAAGTATCTCGGGGTCTTGTTCACGAGTGAGGGAAGAATGGAGCGTGAGATCGACAGGCGGATCGGTGCGGCATCCGCAGTAATGCGGGCATTGCATCGGTCTGTCGTGGTGAAAAAGGAGCTGAGCCGCAAGGCGAAGCTCTCAATTTACCAGTCGATCTATGTTCCTACCCTCACCTATGGTCATGAGCTATGGATAGTGACCGAAAGAACGAGATCGCGAATACAAGCGGCTGAAATGAGTTTCCTCCGCAGGGTGTCTGGGCTTTCCCTTAAAGATAGGGTGAGAAGCTCAGTCATCCGGGAGGGGCTCAGAGTAGAGCCGCTGCTCCTCCGCATCGAGAGGAGTCAGATGAGGTGGCTCGGGCATCTGATCAGGATGCCTCCTGGACGCCTCCCTGGTGAGGTGTTCCGGGCACGTCCAACCGGGAGGAGGCCCCGGGGAAGACCCAGGACACGCTGGAGGGACTATGTCTCTCGACTGGCCTGGGAACGCCTTGGGATTCTCCCGGAAGAGCTAGAAGAAGTGGCCGGGGAGAGGGAAGTCTGGGCATCTCTGCTCAAGCTGCTGCCCCCGCGACCCGACCTCGGATAAGCGGGAGACAATGGATGGATGGATATATATATATATATATATATATATATCTATATATCTATATATATCTATATATATCTATATATATATCTATATATATCTATATATATATCTATATATATCCATATATATATCTATATATATATCTATATATATATCTATATATATATATATCTATATATATATCTATATCTCTATCTTATATATATATATATATATATATATATATATATTACGGAGTGGTGGCTCTGAAGCTAGGGATCTACACTGGCAATCAGGAGGTTGCTGGATCGAATCCCGTAAATACCAGAAGTGATTCCACTCTGTTGGGTCCTTGGTGATCAAACATAAATAATGTAGGCAATCACCTCACAATCGCTCTCTGGTGGAGTTTAAAGAAAAGGTTTGTTAGGCTTTGGGGGCGCTCCAGTCTGTTGGGCGCTCAGGTCTTACGGGGACAACAACAACAGCAACATTTATTTATACAGCACATTTTCATACAACAATGTAGCCCAATGTATTTTACGAGATGACAAAAGGAAAGTTACAAGAAGAGAAAACAATTAAAAATACGAGGGGGTACCCAAAAATAACCAGAATCTGTACCTGGCACACAATCTAGACTTAGTTGCGAATTTAGCTGCTAGGTGTAGCATACAGAGTATTCTGTGGCGATCTGCCCAGTGGTGTTGCTCTGTATTGTTCGTATGCCATTCCGTGTCGTTTTATATTGGTGGTTATTAAACGTGTTCTGCGATTTTTGTGATGGGTGATCATAAAGAACAGGGAGTCTGCGTTAAATTTTGTTTTCTCTTCAGGAAAACAGCTGCTGAAACTGTAGTGATGCTTTAAACTGCTTTTAAAGAGGAAGCTGTAAGTAAAACACAGGTCTACGTGTGGTTTTCGCTTTCAAACGAGGGGAAATGTCACTTGAAGACCAACCAAGATCTGGCCAACCTTCCACAATTAGGAATGACGAAAATCTTGAAAAAGTTTGCAATGCAATTTACGAAGACCATCATCAGACCATTGAAGGGATTTCTGAATTGCCTCGTGTGTCTTGGAGTTCTTGCCACCTTCCCTATTCGTCTGATCTTTAGTCTGTGCAACTTTTTCTTCTTCCCGCATATGAAAAAAGAACTCAAAGGAAAGCGTTTTTGTACCATGGAGGAAGTCAAAGAAAAATCGCTGCAGGCCTTAGACAACGTCCCTCTTCAGCAATTTCACAAATGTTTCCACCTGTGGGAAAACCGTTGGGACAAATGCATTTATTCATATTGAGAGGACTTTGAAGGAGACTGAAGTTTCAGTAAGTAAAAATGTTTCAATCCCGGTTATCTTTGGGTACCCTCTCGTAAGCAATAATATTAAAGAATAAATAACAACACAACATCCACTTTTATATCATCTGTCCCAGAAGGGATGGGGCTTCTCTGGCTCCGTTGCCCTCAATGGGTAGCTACTCAGTGGTGTGAGTAAAAAATGAGGCAAGACCATTATCGACAGTACCCTCTCTAGTTCTGGTGTGATACCGCATACTTTGGGTGAGCCTGGAATACGATCCCCTGGCATGCATGCTTGACAGCATTTAAAAAATCTAGTCAGCGGAAGTGCCACATCCAGAATCCGAACACACTCTTGCTGCACCTCCTGCTTGATGCTGAATTGCACTGACAATTACCCTTTGGTCACTTAATTGTGGACTATTTAAGGAAGCCTTTAATATCCTTTTGATACTCATTTATTAAAGACAGTTTTAACAAATCTTTTACAGTTAAAGGCTCATTTCCCATGGTTGCTTATGTTCCAGAGAAGGACATCTTAGGCTGGACGCCAGAAGATCAGTTAAAATATTAATGAATTTGAATGCACAGGGGCCACTCCAAAGTTAACAAATATGTTTTTTATTGCAGTGTGGTCATTAGCATACTGTCTGTGTTTCCCATTTATTATTCTGTTATCCTCCCTCTCCTCCCAAAAGAGGTTTGCTATACAATTCATCAAATATGGTGACCGTCCTTGACATCCGTCAAAGCAATGTGTCGTACCAGAGTTCATAGAGCGTGAGTATGAAACTTCAGACTTGGACAAGGATGATGAACACCATTCTGTCAGTCTTGGTATATGAATTTCATGGGTCCGGCACACATCTAGGAAAAGTGGTCATATTGACACTCGTGACTACCTGCTGAGTGACTGACAACTGACTGCCATGAGAGGTGGTATAACATACTGTATTTGAGACTGAAGGTATTTACATTGAGAAAAAAGAAGATGATCCTAAAGGGTGTGCCGAAGAATGATTCCAATAGCAACAGAGTATCAAAAAACTGGATATAAAACATGTTGGGTATTTACTTCAGGATGGCTTTAAATGTCATAAGGAAAGTGCAAATGTGACTTCAAGTCAAGTGTGTATGTGTATGCTAAGACAGACAGACAGACAGACAGACAGACAGACAGACAGACAGACAGACAGACAGACAGACAGACAGACAGACAGACAGACAGACAGACAGACAAATTAATCCCCAAGGGGAAATTCACATACTCCAGCAGCAGCAATAAAAACAAAATTAATTAAAGAGTGATAAAAACACAGTGCAAGGTGGAGAGTGCGAGGCAGGTATAACAGTGAATAACATTGTATAATGTTACCCCCATCCCATCCCAGTGGAATTGAAGAGTCGCATAGTGTGAGGAAGGAACGATCTCCTCAGTCTGTCAGTGGAGCTGGACGGTGACAGCAGTCTGTTGCTGAAGCTGCTCCTCTGTCTGGAGATGATCCTGTTCAGTGGATGTAGTGGATTCTCCATGATTGACAGGAGTCTGCTCAGTGCCCGTCGCTCTGCCACGGATATCAAACTGTCCAGCTCCATACCTACAATACAGCCTGCCTTCCTCACCAATTTGTCCAGGCGTGAGGCGTCCCTCTTCTTTATGCTGCCTCCCCAGCTCAAAACTGCGTAGAAGAGGGCGCTCGCCACAACCGCCTGATAGAACATCTGTAAAATCTTATTGCAGATGTTGAAAGACGCCAGCCTTCTAAGGAAGTATAGTCATAGATTGATAGATTATGAAAGGCACTATATAAATACTAAATATGTTGTATAGCTATGTGTTAGCACAGTAGGAGTATAAGACATGAAAGTATACACGTGTGTGTGCCAGAGAAAGTTATTAATGACTACAGTACATGGAAAGACTGAGGGAGTTGAACCTTTTCAGATTATAGGCTTTTCCACACTCAGAGTCAGCTTCCTTTGTAGTGAAACAGGAGCTGATGTTTCAGTCTCCACTTAGTTTGGTTGCATTTCACATACTGACGGCATACAGTGATGTGCCCCATTTCATTCAGACAGCAGACACATTTAGTAGACATGAACTTGATCTCACTGTATGATGCTGCATATTTACTCTCCAATAGTCTGGATCATCTCGATTTAGGTTGTCTGAAATTACATATCTGCTGTCTTTAGGCCTGTAAATATTTGCCAATAATGTTCACTTGGGAATATTTGATTTGTATTTATTACACAGGATCAAAATTATTCAACCGCCAGTATCCACATTGTGGAGATCCCCACCTGGCTGTGTCACTCTTGAGGTGCTTGATCATCGGTCGCAATGGTCATTTGTTTCTCACCCACTCTGTATGTGGTTGGTTTGAACTTTTAAATGGTCAACTGCTATCTGATCTGGTGCTAGGATCGATGGAATCAACTGGTCCTTGTGTGCATGTTTTATGTGAAATTATATACATGTGTGGATTGCCTAATTACCATTAGAATGAGAGTTAAATTAAATTTAAATTAAGTTTGGTGGTCAGCTTTGATGATATAACAGTGTTAAATGGTGAGGTGTGGTACATAAACAGGACTCTGGCATTTCTGTTTGTCCTAGCCAGATGTGGCAAAATGGTATGAAGTGCAATGGCCATTGCATCCTCTTTGGACCACTTGTAACAATATGCAAACTGAAGGTGATCGTGACTATCTGGAATATTCCTTATAACATGTTCCAACAGGAGTCTCTCAAAGCACTTCATCAGGGCTGGAGTGAGTGCCACCAGTCTGTACTTATTCAGAAAGTCCAGTTTTGTTTTCTTAGCCACAGGGAGAATTATCACTTTTTTGAAGCAGGTGGGGACAACAAACTCTCTCACCTAAATCTTACAGACGTCACTGAAGATGCCAGCTGATTTGTTGCTACAGGTTTTCAAACCACGCCCTGAAATTATATCCAGACCGGATGCCTTGTGTACATTTAAAAGTCCTCCCTACATCATCATGTACGGACACAAAGCAGGATGAATCATGTGCCAAATATGAATTATATAGTATGTGTTTCAGTCTCAGAAAATCCATGCACTAGCACAGTGCTGCATATATAAAATATCTGAGGGAGAGTTAAATCTCAATGTGAGGGTAAGCTTAGATAGATAGATAGATAGATAGATAGATAGATAGATAGATAGATAGATAGATAGATAGATAGATAGAATCACAGTAAATGTGTGTGAAAGTGAAGTATATATGTTTATGTGTGAACGAAATTTAAATTTGATTTAAGTAAACACAAATAATTTTACCAATTAAAACATAACAATATACTGTATGCAAAGTGTCAGACTAAAAATAACATCCTTAACAGGCATCATTCAACACACTTGGTGCAAATGGAGGTGTCTTCGGATATAACGCATTTTCCCACATCTTTAAATAGGTTTATAGCGTCCTTATTGTACAGATTACAGTAAAATTCCTACTTGCACGGGTCAATCAACATGTAATACACTGCCATACACTCCAGTGCCATGATTAATGATTATGACTACTTTACCTCAAGACTTCTGTCTTTCTTACCTGAAAAACAAACAGAATAAGGAAATGTATTTTATACATATTAGGGTTGAATTTTTTGCATATAACTTATTATAATCTGAACAGAATCCAGATCAGCGGCAGTCATGAATTTGATGTGCATTTACTTCTGCTGATGACTCTAAAACTCTCCTAACATTTTGATATGGTTACTGTTATCTAATTTATCAAGTTGCGCAGTGCCATGTGATGGTGCGTACTTAGAAAGGATGATTAACTAAAACTGGCTTCATGCACTCTTTTAGCCCTGAAATGAGCTGTGTATAAGTAATCTATAAAATTTTCCAGATTCTTTTTGGTTAGTTCTGATGATTTTAGGAAATAGCAGTTTAAGTTGGCTGGGTAACAGTGATTTAAAAATAATTTAACTTTTGTGATTTAAATCATTCCGTCATACTTCAAGTGACCCTACTTTTTATTAGTTCATAGTATTAAATTAGAAATTGTTTCACTTTTAACCTAATGACATTGATGTAACAAAACAGAGCAGAACTTAATATGATCAAACATATCTCAGCAATACTGAATGAAAGGCAAGGCCAGCGAAGGGAAGATCAGTCCATTGCCAGACCCGCTTAAGTACACACATCCCCCCCACACAAAGCCAATTCAGAACCACCAATATACTGGCACACACATGTTTGGGTTGTGCGAGGAAAATCGGAGGATCAAAAAAAGAAAAGAAAAAAAATCAGACACGGGAAGAACATATAAAATTAAAATAAACGTCAAGTAGGCATAGAATTTGAACCCTGCTGTCAAAGACTTCAATATTGAATATTTAGATGAGGATAACCTACTGACAAAGTGGCACAAGCACAACAATTTCACCCTTAATATTAGAAAAACCAAGGAGTTGGTCATAGACTTCAGATAGCTGAAGGCAGATCACATAACCGTCTACATCAATGGCGATGCTGTTGAGAGGGTTAGCAGCTTCAAATTTCTTGGGGTGATCACCACAGATGAACTGAAGTGGGCACAATACATTTAGTCTCTTGTCAAGAAGCCTCACCAGCACCACCACCTTCTTAGACGTCTGAGGGCAGCTTGTATTTCTCAGACTTATACAGGTGCACAGTGAATTCTGTCCTCTCTGGCTGCATAGCACCCTGGTGCGGCACCTGCAACTGCTGCTCACTGGATATTTTCCCTTTTTCAGACCATTCTCTGTAAACCTTAGAGATGGTTGTATGTGAAAATCTTAGCAGATCACCAGTTTTTGAAATACTCAGAGCAGCCCGTCTGGCACCAACAACCATGACACGTTCAAAGTCACTTCAATCACCTTTCTTCTTCCCCATTGTGATGTTCGGTTTGAACTTCAGCAGGTCATCTTGACAATGTCTACATGCCGAAATGCTATGACTTGCTGCCACGTGATTGGCTGTTTGTGTTAACAAGTAGTTGGACAGGTGTACCTAATAAAGTGGCTCGTGAGTTCTTTATCATCAACAGTTCTGAGGAGACATAAGAATTTTATTGTATTATCTACACATAACAATAAACTTGAGTTTGATACATCATTGTAAAGGTGGGGAGCAAGCATTGATTACACATGACAAACAACCCAGAGTGTAGCCGTGCAACGGGTGACACCACAGCACAAATTAAGTGGAAATATTAAATTGCCAAAATAAAAACACTGCTTGATTCATGCATTCATTTTCTAAACTCATTCTTTCTTTCTCAGTGTTTTAGGGAGCAGGAGCCTCTCCTGACAGCAATCGGTGATCCACACAAACTCACAATGGACCAGTTAACTGATGTGGAGTACCCAGATGAAGCGATGACAACAAAGAGAGAATAAGTCAACACCCAGATCTGAAGACAACCCCGTGGAGTCATTAGAAAGCTAACAATTATGCCACCATGTTGATATAAGAAGTAAACAATTAACACCGAATTAGTCACAAAATGACTCTTATTTTTTTTCTTCTTCTTCAAAATATTACCCTAAAATGAACAGAAGGTTGTCATCAGAAATTTCAAAGCAGGCAATTCCTGATAAAGATGGACAAGCTCAATATATGAAAAACAGACCTGGAACCTTGTCAAATATCAAACACATGACAGATATTAAAAGCAGAGGTTTTATTGTTTTTTTTTTAATGAAAGAATTTCAATACGTGAAAACTACTCTGACAGCAAATCATTTCATAAAACTGTGAGAGGATGTTGCCGGGTATTAAAAAAGCAAGGTATGAATGTTGGACTGCGTGCCTTGGATGAATGAGCATGAGAAAGAAATTGTAATTCTACAGGGGTGAAAAAAGCTGGCGGGCGTGTGTGTGTCTGTGAATATCTTGGTGGGTGTGTGTCTGTCTGAGTCCGTCTTTCTGATTCTGCAGGATCAAGTTGTAAGAAAAAGACAGAAACACTATGAAGGTTTGGGGCACCCATAGACAAACCCTCAAAAAAAAAAAAAAAATGAACAAGCATGGTACAAATGTCTTTTCAGCCAGGAGTCTGGTTCTGACTGTTTAAGGTGACAGTTCTTCCAGTTGTGATGGTTTCTGGCAGGAAGAGGCCAGTCCAGGTGGACAGATACCAGAAATGACCTCAGCAGTGGAAAAGCCGTCAATCTTTTGGTATGCAGAGGAAAAAAAAATAAAGGTGTTCTAACAGAGCACTAACCCCTGGAGCGGCAGAGAATTACCATCACCAGAGCCCTTGTACTATATACCCTATCTGCACATGTGACAATGTGTAAGTGTGTAAATTTGTGTCCATATATGTGTGTGTATATCTGTTGTCACACACGTTCGTTTGGGAGTCAATCAAAGGGGCCAGGAAATGCCAATTCCACACCAGGCCAGGAGGCGGTGGATTGCACTGAATCGGTCTCTTTTCTCTCGACAGACCAGACACAGGAAATTCTGCCTGTCGCGGCCCCGAGGATGTCACTTCTTGTCCCGGCCTGATGACATCACTTCCCTTGAGTCACCTTATAAACTCGCCATCATCTCTACCAAGACAGTTCTATTTTGGACTTGAACCTATGCACAACCACTATAACTTAAGCCCTTTTGCAGCCAGGGAAAAGTATACGGACGGCTGCCCCAAACCTTTGTTGTGTGTCCAGTCTTTTATTGCACACTGTGTTACTGTACGACTCAGAGTATGCCAGTCTATTGTTACGTACGTGTGCTTATGAGACAACTTCAGGGCTCGTCAAATGGTAATTCTACACTGAGTTGAGTATTAATGCTCTCACCTAATGCCTCTCTTCTTTTTCTGTCTGCAGACCCAACGTTTGATAAACTTGACGACCTTTGACGTCACTTCAGGATTCTGGTCACCAGATCCGGCCTCCTCCAGCTCTTTCACCTTATAACCGGCTTGGCAGCCATCTTAAGGTAGTCTAGTGTTGGACTCACATCTGGAAGGACATTTCGCATCTGTTCTGCTATGTAGCATTTGTTATTTTGTCATCGATTATGTGGGAATCACCTGCCGGTGCACCTACCTTTCATGATCCTGTTTGGGTTTCATTTACACTATCTGTCTGTGTATGTGTGTGTCACATGTGTGTCTGTGCTCATCTCAGTGGTGTGTGTCTGTCTATCTGTGTGTGGGCCTGTGTCTTTGATTCAGCAGGAATGTGTGTATCTGTGTACATACATATGTCCATACAGTAGGTGTGTATGTCTTTGTGTTCCTATATTTCTCCATGATTTGCATGTCTGTATATGTCTGTCTATCTGTCTGTATATATGTGCGTCGTATGTCTGTGCATGTCACAGTGGGTGTATGTTAGTGTGTGGGACTGTGTGTTTGATTTTGTGTGTGTATAAGTGTATTTAAGAGGCTACTTACAGTATGTCTGTGTGTTCATGTGTTACTCCATGACTCTGTATATGTCTATGTGGTAGAGCAGGGGTTCTCAAAGTCGGTCCTGGGGACCCACTGTGGCTTCAAGTTTTTCTTTCAGCCAGATTCATAATCAGTGACAACAACTGGTAACACTGATTTCATTTAATTAGCTGTTTTTTTTTTCTCTTCTCTTATTCTACATTCAGAAAAGCACAGCAGCATGATTTTTACATTTATAAGACATTTAGAAATATTTCTATTTTTGTGACAGGTTTAAATGCTTAACTCTCTTTTGTTAATTTCATTATATTTTTCCCTTTCTCTGTACAGATTGCTCCCTTCATTGTATCTTAATGATGATAATTAAAAATGAGCAGAGCAGACACCCAGGCAAACAACACTGAATCATGAAAAGCTACTTTAGTGTCAGACCCACTAGTTAGTAAATAATGGATTAATTAAGATGAAAATATCTCTCTATTATAAAAGGAAATCCTGAGATGAGACTTTCTCGGAGATAATTTCAGGTCCCGCAAGATGAGACTTTTTGCCAAGAGAATCTGACAAGTCCCGCCCTCCTCTCAAACATTTACAACCACGTCCACGGTCCACTCACTTCTCATTCATGTGAATGTTATTGTCAGACACAGTTCCTGCGCTCTCAGCTCCAAGCAGGGTTGGAAATAAAAGAGAAAGAGCAGAAGACAAAGTAGAATGTCGTAAAGAGGTTCAAAAATGTTGGCGCGATTCATAATCTTTAACCTGCTCTGTATGTGTAAGTACTAAAATTCGAAAGTCTCAAAAAACTGATAGTAAAGAGTGCATTAGCGCTAACAAATGGAATTTATTACTCAGTGAAATAATTGAACAGCGAAAAGAGATTGAATATATGGACATAGGTGGTATGAAAGAAGTATGTAGATATTGTTCGGCTTTAAACTTTAAGTCGGAGACTTGTAGATTGTCTAATTTGTGTTGCCATCAGCGAAAAGTATTGTTTCTTCCCAATGAAGAGGCATATCTGTGAGAATTAAAAGATTTGTTGTTTGCGTGAAGTGGCTAGTGCATAGCCCCAGCCCGGGGGTTGGCGAGCAAAGCAAGCAGTTGTTAAAAAGAAAAAAAAACATTATTCCCATATATTGCTTTATTTATTTATTTATTTTTACCAAACTTAGTTTTCTAATTTCTATATTGCTCCCAAAACATGGAATATGAGAAATAACAGCTCACTTAATTAGCCCAGGAGTCCAATTAAAAACAGACGCTGGTTGGGACAAAAACCTGCAGCCATAGTGGGTCCCCAGGACCAAGTTTGAGAACCCCTGCGTTAGAGTGTGTGTGTGTTGCATGTGTGTCTGTGCATGTCACAGTGGATGTACAGTATGTCTGTGTGCAGGTCTGTGCATATAAGTGTATTTAGGAGTCTACATACAGTATCTGTCTGTGTATGCACATCTCCACACGTGTATACAGTATGTCCATGTGTCCCTGTGTTACTCTGTGACTCTGCATGCGTCTGTCTGTCTGTCTGTGTATGTGTGTATTGCACATGTTTCTGTGCCTCTGTTAGTGTGTGAAGTCACCAGTCCACTTAACCTGCATATCACTGGAATACAAGAGGAAACTGGAATATACAAAGGAAAAGCCAGGTAAACACATGGGCAACAGACAAAGCAAGAATTTTGGAGTTATGAACCTGCACAGCTAGGCACAGTGATTCTGTACATCTATGTGTCTGCTAACATGCACTTGTGCTTCTGTACATGCATATGCATGACCGTGTATGTCTGAGCATGTGTACGTGTTTGTCAATATGTATATGTCTGTTCTGGCGAACACATGTGCTTGTGCACATGTGTCTTTTTTTTGTCATGAGATGCCCATGTTTCATTTTAGCAAGGAGAACACTCAAATACATGAGCTGAAAGACATACAACCAAAGTCCCCTAGCATGGCAGACAGCCAGTGTGAGGGGCCAGCAGAGTAGTCCGCAGCAGTCTGTCACCAGGCCTGAGAACAGAGAGCTCCTTGGCTTGTCACCCCTCTTTTTGTAAGAAGGTGTCTCGCCTGATTAATTAAAGCCAGACATCATAAATCATTCACGGTGGGATTCAAATTTTAGAAATTCACACCTAAAAAGGTCTGAAATGTACTCAGTGGAGCGCTTTTAAATTGACTTCAGTGAAAAGACTAAGCCCCAGGTTGTGGACTTCTCTTCAAGAAATGGGCATATTAACAATAAAACAGTAAAAGCAGGAATTATTGAACATCATAAATGACCAAGTTTTCTAATTAGATTCACATAAAATTCAACCCTGCGGTTTGTGCTGGTAGAGTCCCTTCATGACTGAAGAGTTCAGCCAGGCCAAAGGTATCGAAGTGAAATAGGAAACCCCAAAGAAAAAGCAATGGAGGGATGGAAGAGGGATCACAAGAAATGTAAACACATCATCGGCTGAAACAACACAGGCTTGATGGATTAACAGATTATCGGCTGTCTTCCCTCACAATCACCCCCTTACTACGCCTCCATTGTATCCACTGACTGACAGTACGCTACCTTTACTCACCATTCTCACTTATTCAAGGGGTTAGGGGTAGGGTTATTACCTACACTTTTTATATGTGTATTACGGGATTTTTTATTATCAGGATTCCATTTCTGCGGTTTATCGTTAGCTTTGATTTGTTTTAACAAAGTTTTGTTCTATTTCTGTCTTTTTTCTTTCCTTCCATGACCTGTTTTGGATATATCACATGTCCATAGTGTCACTTTGATGCCATCACTGTCTCTTGGTGAATGAACAACATCCTAAAAACTTTAGCGCAGCTAGTTTTATTACCATGTAGGCCTAAGTTTTTGTTACGTTTCAGTCAGGGTTCCAGGTGTTTCTTTTCTGTATGCTTTATTTTCTTAAGTTAATATTGCTGATCATTTAATTTCGTTATGTCTAGGTATCTGCTGCTATGTTCTTTGTGTTTTGTGTGTGGTCTTCCAAGAAGCAGGACTACCTGCCCATCACTGTAAGGGTCGGCCCTCAGCCCCATAATACGGAAAACTCACCATCCCTTGCGGTTTATTGAATGTGCTCGTGGTGTGGTGAGTTTTGTTGGATTTGTGATTACTCTTGTGCTTTTGTGATTTTTGCTCTGTTCTTTTCACCATTCTTTAGACTTGTGTATCGTGACATTGTTTGCCTATTTCATGTAACTCCTTTTGCCTTTGTGCTCTTCCAAACCTCACTGTTAAATCATTTTTTGTGAAAATAAATACAGTGGTACCTCGGTATACACCCTTAATCCGTTCCAGATCCTTTGACTTATACAAAACAGGACGTATACCAAACGAATTTTTCCCATAAGAAATAAAGGGAAAATGATTAATCCGAACCCATGAAAAAAAATCCTATTGTTATTGGCATATTATGCATTGATGGGGTTGTATAAAATAATTTAAACACTGCTTAATACTAAAATACATAAATACAAAAGCAATTAGATGAAATAAATGAAAATTTAACCTCACTTTAATTTTTAATAACGTTTTTGTTTTTCACAATCATAGATACCATCGTTCTCGGCATACGGTATGCAGCAGCCATGTCCCGGATACGCATGCCACCTCCATACTTTTCAACAATCAATTCAAATTTACGCGAAAAAACACAAAATCGCGTGAAAATTCACATAGAGTTATAGCGCGGGTTGTTCACTGAATGCTAGAAACTGGCATACTGACACTCATGGGCAGTCGTGGCTTCAACTCGAGAGAGGTAAACAAGAGTAGCACGCGGGTTGTTCACTGAATGCTAGCAACTGGCGTACTGATGCTCGTGGGCAGCGTAAAGTAGCGCTCAGTGTGACGATGCAGGTCCACTCCACGCTCTCATACGTCCTTACGGGGAGCCCTGAACCCGACAGCGTCGGTAATGTCACCAAGATGAGCTGACAAATTAGGACAATTCTCAAATGAAGCCAGGGGATAGTGCAAGAATGTCAAGTGCTTTTATTTAAAACAAAAATCAGCGTCCAAACAAATAGTGCAGTGCATCTGGTTTCAATAAATAATTATTTAATAAATATCCATAACAACAAGTGTTCTCTGGGGATAAAAACAACAATAAATAAATCCGATAAAATCCAAGGTTAAAAATGCAGTCTCACTCTTCCCAATCACAGCCCATCTGTACAGGTGCGACTCGCTCCAACTTCCTCATTAACTCCCCCACCGTCGTGCAATCGCGCCCACGGAGAACAACACGGCTATACGGGTTAAAACCTGGCCCTTTTTTTGAAGCCACAGACCCGCTATACTACACACGGTATTCTAGCACGCAAGTCGTATTCCAAACAAAAGTTGTATACCAAGCAAATTTTTTTGCGTCCAAACAGGACGTATACCAAGTTGGACTTATTCCAAAGCAGAAGTATACCGAGGTACCACTGTAGTTTTATTTATAAAGATTGCATGTCTGTCTTTTTCATTTTTAGCTAGGGTTTGATGGTTTCCCTCACTCTTTGTGCTAAGAAACTCTCCAGTTCACAAGAGTTTTGTTTTCAGTTATGACTCTTTTTTGGCTCTCACTTTTGGCCCTTGTCTGGCCATTTTGTTTGCTATTTTCCAGCACTAAATCCCTGCTTGTCCTGAATAAAGTTAGGTTTGTGGTTATCAACTCTTATTGTTTTCAGAATCTCACAAAAATCCTTGGACAAGTGTATGTCTCATATAAATTTCCTTGTTTGTTAAAGGCCTTATTTGCTCCTCCTGTAATGAATCCAGTAATTGTGGGTTGTCCTCCGTCACAATGTGAGTGAGTTGACAGCATCCTTGAGGCATTATGAAGCCAAGGACACAGACACGACGAGCACAGGCAAAAATATGATTACTAACAGCCTCCCTACTTTTGCCCGCAGCTTGGATGGCGAGACCCAATGATGCTGCTCCAGCTTGGCCCTAAAGGTCCCATCTCTTTCATTCAGCAGGCTATTTAAAGAACCATGTTGCAGGAAATTGGCACTAAATGCAAACTGGAGACAGAAGAGCACTGAGCTCTGCGACAAAGAAGCACCGTAGAAGCCTGAGACTGGAGGCACCCAAGGATGTGTATCATTCATTTAGAAGTTTTCTTTTCTTTTCTGTAATCTTTTAAATGTTGGTCTCGAACACTTTCATTCTCTCCCTTTTGTCCTTTCTTATTACACCTCTTTGTAATCTTCACTTACTCAAGCAATCATTTACATGTCTAATAAATAGTTAGTGATTGTGGGTTGTCCATGTAATTCTTGCTTCATTTTCGACAATTGGAATGTAATCATGGACTGAGGGTAGCCTGACCTTCCTCTGAATCCTTCCTTAATGCATGGCCCCATTATGACACTAGCGATGTGTACAGTATCAGAGTGTGGTCCCAGTGTTTGCCATGTTTTTCCAAACAAATTGGGCTATTTTTCACCGGTGTCCATATTTTGGGCTATTTTTCAAGTGCATTACCACCATGTTTTTCATCCATCCATCACCCCTTTCCCTACTATTTGCACTTGTATATGTACTTTATCCTTGTAAAATCTTAGAGGGGTAACCCCCCCACCCCCTTCATGTAATGGTACCATTGTGTGGTGATATATGCCCATTGTATTCATCTCAAATATCTCTCAGGGGGTGGTCTTTGATGATATGTATGCATTTTAGTGTAGCACTTTGGCAACATCAGGAATTGGGCTATTTTTTTGGGCTACTATGTTATTTTTAAGCTGTCTTTGGGCTACACATTTTTCAAGGACCTGCAAACCTGTGTGGGCCTTTCCTTCCTTACAATCCAGTAATTTTACGGCTTATTACTGCACCCACCATACATCCAGTGATTGTGGGGTGCCTTTCCTCACCATTCTGACTTATTCAAGGGCTCATTGGCTACATCTGCAATGAACTTCCTAACTGATTATACAGTAGGTTATCCTTCTGCACAAACCTCACTTATTCTAGGGTAAATATAATATTTCCATTGATTCATTGTGGTCTCTTCTTCTACACAATCCTTATTTATTCATGGAATCATTTACTACACTTCGTATTAATCCATCTAGCAATTTTCAGAACCCACTTGTTATAAACCAGTACCTATCCTGACACCATGTGGAAAGGCAAGGGGAGTGATGTCAGTCAATCAGAGACCTCTAATTTAGAACAGTTTAATTAAATAGTTAGTTTATTCACTTTTGAAACCCAGTTATTCTTGAGCAATGGAGAGGCCAAGCTTATCATGATACCATCAGGTGTTTAGCAAGAACCAGAGCAGGTCAAGATGCTAGTGTACATTCACGCTACACCCACTGATAAGGAGCCACTTCAGAATCAACAGTCCACCTAACCTGTATATCACTGGGATGGAGGAAGAAACCAAAGTATAAAAAGGAAAACCCAGGAAAACACATGGAGAACAGACAAAGCAAGGGCCGGAATTTGAACCCAGAATTCTGGAGCTGTGAAACTACACCACTAAGCACTGCACAGCCATAGAATTTCAAAAATGTGAACCATAAATTGTTTTAATGTGAGATTCCAACTTCATGCAACTAGTTTCAGTAAACACATTAGGCCTGCGGCGCTTGAGTTACAACGTGTCTATATTTGAGCCAATAAACTATGTGCTGTTTTACTTTATTGACGACAGGCTCAACATTTAATGCAGGAGGGCTGCTAGCAACACTGTTTACCACAAGACTGTGAGAACTAATTAAATGAAACACGAAACACACACACACACACTTGCCGTCAAGCATTAATCATCAAATAATTAAGAGTTTGAAAAAGATGTAAATTAGCATTCAGTATTTTAAAGCAGATGTCCTGGTTTTACATCATCACACTGTGTCACGTCCATCTTGTTCATACAGTATCTAGAGATTTAACCACATAGTTTTAACTTTTTTTTTATTTTTAATGTGTTTCATAAAAATTGATTTAATCAAAATGCTAATGGAAAAGGTCATGGCTTCATAACAGATGTCAGACTCTGGATTAATTTTGCTTTCACAATATCATTAATTTGACACTGAGTGATGCAATGGAGTTTTAGAGAACAGGAAGCTCCACCATGGTGTAGAAACGTTGCATTGAACTATAGCGTAGAAATGCTGTAATAGATAAATCAGAATGGATGTTCATTTTTTTTTTTCTTACAACATAATGCCAAAGCTGGTAGCTCTTCTGCCACACAGACTCAAGGAAATGGAGATTCACGGCCTGGTCTTGGCACTCTCTGCATCCACAAAGGTTTTCAAGGGGTAAACCAGTTTTTTAGCATCCAATAGGCATTCATGTTAGGCTGATTGGCACCTCTAAAGTGGACTTCTGTTGGGTTTAGTAGCTCGGTTAGGCCCAATACTGTCCTAACAGGCTTCTATAATGAAAAGCAAGTTGAGATAGCAGATGAATGTGGGTAAATGTGTGATTGGAATGGGCACAAATGTGGCTCATGGTGTGAAAAGTAACTGCTGATATTTTTATTGTTTTGCTTAAAAAAAGCAAGGTTTGTGTTCCAGTTATGCCCCCTCCCCAGGCATAGTGCAAGTCCTTCGAGCTACTTGTATAAAACAAAGCATGCATACTGAGAAAATACAGGTTTTAGATAAACTTCATGCCAGAATGTCAGCAGCCGCTTTCAGCCATCAATCAGCTGATTAGAGACATCAAGGCTGCCAATCCCATCCTCAGGGTTAAACGTCAGCTTTCCTCTGTTATACTCCCATACTCAGAGACCTTTAAGGATTTCAAGCATTGCACAAAGCAGATATCACTGAAGGACTTTTTTAAGGCGGTGCATCTTTCATGATCTCCACCGCCACCCACCAGCCATGTGTCAAAGATGACGTTGAGATCTTGCCAGTCTCGGTGTTTTCTGACAGCAATGACCAATCTTTTTTCTTGAGTGAGATGTTGCAACAAAATTTTAGGAAATGAGAAGAAAAAATTGTTTTGCGGGCTACCAATTATTTTGGCTACTGTAGTGTGTTATGAAAAGTGTATATTATCAGAAGTAATGTTTAGTTATAAGGAATTTTAGTGTAGTAGTGCAGAAAAGTGTATTTTGAGCAATCTCCAGCAAAAGATTACAGTTTTAGGTGGTCGTGAAAACCTATCTCCCAATTTCCCATAGGTTCAATGTATTAACATTTGCAACTTTTGTGCGGTTTTCTAGCAACTCTCTCCCCGCAAACATTGAGGATTGCCTGCAATAATAAAACATGATGCAGCACTTCTGAAAGCCCAAAACAGGACAGCTATGAACCAAAAGAAGCTGAAAGAAGTGCAGCGGAACTTTTTTTAAGTACACAGTTATCACCACATAATCCAACTCTAACCGCTATTGAAAATACAACAAGATAGGGGCAGACAGATACTTGAGCGATTTGTTTATATAAGCATCACTTACCCAAGATTCATTATGGGGGCCTTGTTGGCTGCAGACATGCACTCCAGTTCTTCTTTTAAGTGCCTGACTGGCAGTTGCCATTTTACTCACCAGCTCTCTTTCATCTTTTCTAATGCTAGGACATGTTCTGTAACTGCTGGAGGTCACCTATTCCCAAAGCCACCATCTGCTAGAAGGAGGTCACAAGAGGGGGGACTGTGTGTTATTACTCTAATATGGACTCTCGTCCCCTGAGTGCCATGGCTGTGTCTAATAAGGCAGAAGAAGCACATCAGCATGAGGTTCTGTAATAGACAGAGGAGACAGCAGGCATTGGAGGTCTGGATTATGGGTGTCTTTGTGTGGTACTGCTTGACGCTGTATGGACTCATCATTTCTCATCAATTTCACAATTGTTTTTTCTTACATTATCACCATTTCTGAATTTGCACCACTTGCATAAATGTCACCAACGGCCTATCAAATAATTGCGTTTTCACACCTTAAAAGGTGTGACAGCTGAGTAATGAACACTTGCTTCTACTTGAAGCTCACTTTGTTTAACAAAGCAGTTAATCTCTCTGCCACACTCTTAAAAATACTGGTTCTTTAGTGGTATTTTGTGCTTCTATACTGGGTTGTGTGGTTCCTTGTAGAATCACTGCTTGACAACACCATTCCATTCAGGGACGGGTTCTTTGCATATGGAGTTGGTTCTTTGTGCTTTGAATAAACTTCCTAATATGTAGAAGAAACCTGAAATCTTTAATCAATGGTAATCTACCCAGCAGGACACTAACAGGTTAAGGAACCCTAAACTTAACCCGTGTTACTATATGCAGCGATAGTCCTTTTAAAATCACGATACAACTGGTATTCAGTTATTTACTATACAGAGCCAGTTATGAATCTAAATAAACGTTCTTTCTGGATCCTTCATGTGAACGGGTCTTTTTGGAACAAAAAATTGTTCTCCTATGGCATCACTCTGAAAGACCACTCCGGCACTTATTTTTAAGAGTGCAGTGTGATACCAATGCATAAATTGTGGACACACCAAGCATTGCAGAACTGGCACTGTGTTTGCAAGTGAGCTTAGATGGGCGCCCCTTTTGGCTCTGTTTGTTTGTCCTTTTGCTCCTCTGCAAATGTTTGCTGTTCAGAGAAGCAGGTCTGTTCCAAATGGCACAGCAAACAGCAGAAAGAACACATGCCAGCACTAAGGATGCCCAGTGTCTGTCAGAGTTTCAGTATAACGTCACCATATTGTGTAGAGCAGTAGATGACACGGAGGACATTTAGGCCTTCTAGCACTTGATGTCATGGGCTCATTTAATTTAAACATGAGTCATCATAAATAAAGCAGAAAAAACAAAGCTCGGAATGAGATTAAAACCAAACCTTTATCCTGTAGAAACATTTAAATTTAAAACAAGCACACAGGAAAGAAATTCAATCCTGAAAAATGAGCTTTTTTATTAACACATAACAGCCACAAATTATGTGTTTAATGGGAGACATACAAGAAAGAAAATCACAGAACATTTCAAAAGGGAAGGACGGTTACTAGGGGCACTCATATCTTAAACATAACCGGAAATGTTTACAGAGACGTTTTATTCCATGCAATTACTTGAAACCGCTTTGGGCAGGTAATTAGCCGGTCTTAACGAATATATTAGAAATGACAGAGCGGTCAGTAGAAACAAGAGCTCACAGGCTGCAACACTTTTTACATATTGGGAATGGTGGTGGAAAATGACAGCATTTATAATGGAGATGACTTCCAGGCGCGTAATTAGCAAGAGACTGGGGAGAGTTTACAAAAGATAATGTGTCCCCACACGGAGCCGTATGGACGTAAGAACACCATCATTCTGAGGCACCAGGGCTCCCATAAAGAACCCTTTATTGCCTTCTCATTTAAGCCATTTTGCTTAATTAACTACTTGACACAGTGAACTCTACTCATCTGTGACAACAGATATTATTTTTATTGAAGGTTTGGTTGACACCTTTATCTAATGTGACTTACATGTTCAGTACACCATACAGATATTTACATGATATTAGCCAGTGGAGCAGAAGTAGAGTACATCAATATACTAATAACCCAATAGTGCTTCACTCACTCACTCAGAATATGGAACCAATATAGGTTAAGTTCTTATCTGTGGCACCTCTGCACAAGAACCACCTTTTTCCACCATCTCAACCGTACGCAGTTTTTAATGCTTGGAAAACATTTGGGATTAAATCACTTAGAGATCTGTACATTGACAAAGTCTTCGCATACTACAAACAATTACACTCCAAATTTAACTTTCCAGCAACATATTTCTTTCACTACCTTCAAATTAGAAACTTTGCTAAACAAAACCTGCCTAATTTCCCTCACCTCCCACCTACCTCTATGCTGGAAAAAAATATTGATCAGTCTTGAGGACTCAGAAAGCATTTCTGTAATATCCATCCATCCATTATCCAATCTGCTATATCCCAACTACAGGGTCACGGGGGTCTGCTGGAGCCAATCCCAGCCAACACAGGGCGCAAAGCAGGAAACAAACCCCGGGCAGGGTGCCAGCCCACCGCAGGGCTTCTGTAATATCTAAAAACATTGTAAAGTTCCGCCCTTTCAAAGACCCCAGAGTACAGTGGGAAAAGGATCTCTCACTCAACATCTCCGAAAAGGAATGGAAGGCAGCAATGCACAGAATTCACTTGAGCTCCATATGCGCAAAGCATACAATTATTCAACTTAAAATTATACATTGAGGACATCTCTCTCGTTTAAAATTGTCCAAAAATTTTTCAGGGCAAGATCCAACATGTGAATGTTGCAATCAAGTTCCAGCGTCACTGGGCCACATGTTTTGGGCCTGCACCAAATTAACATTATTCTGAACCAAAATCTTTAAGTGCCTTTCAGACAGCCTTGGTGTCCCAATCCCTCCTGATCCACTAACAGCCGTGTTTGGTGGGCTCACAGAGGGGCTTAAAGTGAAGAAGGACAAACAAACTGTAATGGCCTTTACTTCACTATTGGCACGTAGACTTATCTTGCTCAACTGGAAGAATCCTAACTCACCTCTTCTAAGTCAGTGGGTAACTGATGTTATATATTATCTTAAATTGGAAAAAAATCAAATTCTCACTTCGAGGATCTGTGCAGAACTTTTTCAAAACATGGCAAGATCTGATCAATACAATTTTAGAATAAGCATTTACAGCATTGAGGAAGCAGATTCTCTCCCTTCTTTTTTTCTATTTATTTTTATTAATTTATTTATCTACATATTATTACCATTATTAAAGTTTTACTCTGCTGACCTAGCTCTCTCATGGGTGGGGGTCGATTTGTTTCAAACCTACTTTTGTTAAACTTGGCTTGCTTGTATGGAATGTTATTTGATTTTAATAAAATTTATAGTACTAGGGTGTTGTACCGTGTT
This sequence comes from Erpetoichthys calabaricus, assembly GCF_900747795.2. Lineage (NCBI taxonomy): Eukaryota > Metazoa > Chordata > Cladistia > Polypteriformes > Polypteridae > Erpetoichthys > Erpetoichthys calabaricus. The sequence continues at coordinate 12,900,033 of NC_041410.2, read as the reverse complement.
AGCCATTATGAATGTAGAGAAAAGCCAAGCAAAATGACACCTTTATTGACTAACTAAAAAGATTACAATATGCAAGCTTTCGAGGCAACTCAGGCCCCTTCTTCAGGCAAGATGTAAGGGGCCTGAGTTGCCTCAAAAGCTTGCATATTGTAATCTTTTTAGTTAGCCAATAAAAGGTGTCATTTTGCTTGGCTTTTCTCTACAATAAAATTTATAAAATATTTTAAAAAAAGATGACTTGATCAGGACCTCACAAATCCATTTCCTTCATCACAACACCAGGCACATCAATGGTATAGATTTGAAAAAAATATTTTGCTGGCACACTGATTAACGATGCTGCTTCACAGCCCTAAAGACCTCTGCAAAGATTTACTACAGGTGGTTTCCTTCCACATTCCAAATATGTGGGCATTAGGTTGTCCGGTAATGCTAAACTGGTCCACTGTAACTATACCTGTCGAGTTTCCTTTTCCTGTTTTACTTACTATTGGTTGCACTGGTAAGATACAACTTAAAAGTTCAAAAAGCCTTTAACAGAGTCCCACACCGAAGATTAATCCTGAAACAAGAAGCTATAGACATCAAAGGGACCTACAAAAATGGATCTGAAGTTGGATAACCAATAGGAGACAAATGAGTACAGAAAAGAAAAGAATGGGGTCAACAATGGAGTCCCTCAGGGGTCTGTGCCGAGGCCATTACCTTTTCTGATTTATATTAATGATGCAGATTCCAGTCTAGTCAGTAAACTTGTGAAACTCACAAATGATACTAGAAATGGAGAAATGGCAGACAATGAGAGAACACGTGGAAAAGTGCTACATGTGGGCAAAAGTGGTGGCGGAGGGCGGAGTGGTGGCTCTGAGGCTAAGGATCTGCGCTGGTATCCCGAAGGTTGCCGGTTCGAATCCCCGTCACTGCCAAAAGAGATCCTGCTCTGCTGGGCCCTTGAGCAAGGCCCTTAACTTGTAATTGCTCCAGGGGCGCTGTACAATGGCTGACCCTGCGCTCTGACCCCAAGGGGTATGCGAAAACTACCAAATTCCTAATACAAGAAATTGTATAAGGCGAAATAAAGAACAAAAACAAAAAAAAAAACAAAAACAAAAAAGAAATGTCAAGTAAGGAGACACTGACCTAAAGGAAGCAATGTCTGAAAAGAATTTTGGGGTTTATGTTGACACAAGATTTTCATCATCTAAGAAATGTGCAGAAGTGATTAAAGAGGTAAATACAATTTTAGGTTATGTCATAAAAACTGGGATGTAATGCTCACTCTATATAATGCACTAACTAGTGAGACCGCATCTGGAGTCCTGTGTGAAGTTCTGGTGGCTAAGCTACAAAAAGGGCATAGCAGAGATAAGCAACCAACCAAGTGCATCATGGGACCTAAAGACATGTCCTACTGCGACAGACTAAGAGAATTATACCTGCTTAGTCTCGAGCCGAGGAGCCTGCATGGAAACCTAGTTCAGGTCTTTAAAATGCTCAAAGGCATTGATAAAGCAGATCCAGTAGAATTCTTTTAACTTAACGGTGAATCACATACTCAAGGTCACCAGTGGAAATGAAGGGGAAGTGCATTTAGGACTGAAGTCAAAATATGCAAAGAGTTGTGGAAATTACTGAGACATGGAGGTGAAACAGAAAACCTGAGAACCTTCTAGAAGTTTCTAGATAAAACAATGGGTCAGCTTAGCTCAGGGATGTGCAAAGTCATTCCTGGAGGGCCGCAGTGGCTGCAGGCTTTTGTTCCAACCCAATTGCTTAATAAGAAGCACTAATCGCTCTAGAAACACTTCTGCTTCATTTTAGTTATCTCCCTCGTTAAGATTTTGAACCCTTATTGCTTATTTAAGTCTTAAACAGCTGCATTCTTGGTTTTTAATTGCTCCTTATTAGCAATAAGATGCAAATGACAAAAGAAACCAGCAGTTATCCATTTTGCTTGTTACCCTTTACACCTGTGTGTATTTATCGTGCACTATTTGGTTTAATTAAATACTTGGAAGGAAAGAGAAGACAAAAAAGTCAAGGATTGAGAATTACCCATCCGTTTTACACTTCAAAATATTTGGATATCTTTAGAATGGAAGAAAAAATCTAGGATTTGAGAATGACTTGACATAGCAGAGTTAAAGCACTAAAAAGCCATGAAATGTAATTACTGGCAAGGATTGTTTTCTAATTAAACAACTGGGTTGGAATAAAAACCCGCGGCCACTGCGGCCCTCCAGGAATGGCTTTGCACACCCCTGGCTTAGCTATTACCTAAACAAATGAGCCTGAAGGACTGAAGGAACTCCTCTCGCTTGTCACACTTCTTGTGTTTCTTATGAGGCACTCAGTATGAGTTTCCTACAGGTGGTTTCCTTCCACATTCCAAATACATGAGCTTTAGGTTGATTGGCAAAGCTAGACTGACCCTCGTTAGTGACACCTGTCAAATTTCTTTTTCCTGATTTATTTAATGCTGGTTGCATTGGTGTGATATTAATTAAAAGTGAGAAATCCACTCTAGTTTCAAGCAGCAGTGCCCATCTAGAGTTGTTACATCAAATGCCAGGAAGTGCATAACGTTGAACCTTAACCTGGTAATGTCACTCACTTCTAACTGATCTTACCTGGCAATGCCATAGAAACAACAGCCGCAAAGTGTGTTAAAATGGTTGTGCCCATGTCACAAAAGAAAAAACAAAATTAAACATGACCATTAGATTCCTTTGTCTAAACCCTGATGATATTTAAAATGCTTTTAGAGAACAAGGCACAGGTGTGAAAACGAAAAACAGAGCCCTAAATGAAAATCAGCGTACAGTAAATCTGATAGCGACTTACTCGACATGTGCTAAGGAAGGATTTTAACTCACACACAATGCTGGAGAATGCAAAATCTGCCAAACCACAAATAAAACTTGAGTGTATCCTTTCATATTACATACTGATATATTATCAATAAATGGATTGATAGTAACCTTGTGAAACTCTTTTAATAAATAATCCAAGCATCTAAAAATTTATAATTAAACCCGCATAATCCTAATTACATGTACGGAATCCAGGAGCAGATCCTTAAGCACTGGACTCAGGACAGGATCCATCCCTGGACACGGTGATAGTCTAATTTATTATGGTTTTCAGGACTCTCAGAAAACTTCAAGGCTGAGGCTTTGACTCCAGAAATAGGCCCACTGATTTAATGGGCTTTATCCCACACACACCTGAAGCAGGCTTCACAGCCTGCACAAACCCATCAAAAAGAAATGAAGGCATTTAAATTAAAAAAACCCAGAACTGAAAGAGAGATAAAAACCTCTGCTCCACAAAACCAAAACAAAGCTTCTTTAATATTAAAGATTTACTGCAATGCTTTAAAAAACAAAAACAAGAGCAAAGTGAAAAGGGACAAGACTTTATGAGGCAAACTACAACAAACAAAAGCCAGTCCAGAAATCTTAATCCTAAATCCACAATAAAATCCAAACAGAGAACTTACATAAGAGAGTCAAGAACCAGAAGAATGGACTAATGCTGCAGCAGCCATTGCTTGGAGTGCTCACTCTTAAATAGAACTGAAGGCCGTTCTCCACCTGCAGTGGTACGGGGCCCCGCCCCCTTAGGGTTAACATACAGATGATAAGGTACCTTACAAATATATTTATACATTTCAAACTAGCCATCCCCAGCGGCTCTGCCCGTGTAGTAGTGAAACAGGACAAACTTTAAAAATCAATAAACAAAAAGGTATCGCTAGCTAAGCGGAGGCAAGTTACGCTCCAAAACACAGAGGTAGAGCGACTCCCCACTACTGACATCACACATCCCCCTCCCCTCGGCCCGCAGCCTCTGTCTTGGACTAGTGGGAACATATTGCTCCTGCAAGCGAACTATGATTCTTAGCGCGATAAGAGAAATTGCAAAAGCAACCGGAATGTTCAAGCAAGTTCTAGAAAAAAATCCAATCTAAATCCGTTAAGTAGTTCTCTCGTTCACTAGCTAAGCAGATGTAAGGTAAGCCCCGTGGCTGGCGCATGAGTGAGGAGGGCCCCACCCCCTCCCCTCGGCCCGCTGCATCTCTCTTGGATTCGCGCATATAAATCAGTACCACAAGCGAACTATGATGCTTAGCGCGATGAGAGAAGTCGCAAAATCCACCGGAATGTTCGAGGAATTTATCAAAAAAAAAAAAACAATCTAAATCTGTTAAGTACTTCTCTCGTGAAAAGTGGACAGATATACATATGTTAGATTTTATATTTATAGAGATATAAGAAGACAAAAAATTAAGAGACAATATTTAGAAAAAAAATACATAAAAAAACAAAAAAAGACATAAAGTATGACTTATGTCTGGGTTACGTTCTGGCACTGGGGAATGCTATTCAATATGGACATATATCGATAATTATAGGGGAGACATCAAACATACCTATACTCTGGTCCTGCTTTTTCACTTTAAATAAATGTAGTGCCTTTACTGTGATCGTCGGTAACAGAAGAGGGGGCGGGGCTTGGGCAGCAGCTGCCTTCTGTTTGGTGAGATGTTGCTGTGTAGAAGCCATAGTAATGTGCACAATTGTGTTTTGGTGTGGAAAATATGCAGCATATCATATTTTTTTAAAATATATTGCACCCTTCCTCCATGATGTGAACGAGGGGCATAAACAGAACTGACTTTACTGATGCAGTACATATTACATGTATTACACAGCCGCAGAATGCAATACAGGTAAAAGAAAAGTGTGAACCAGGCTTTAGGAAGCTGTGTTCCTTGGTTTCTACACCCAAAAATACTTTTAAAACCCCCAAAAACTATTCAGAGAGTTTCACAATTGCAAAATCGCCTACAAAATGAAGTGTCAGTTAAATATTCCACTCATCACTGGCTATAAGACATTTCTGCTGCATACTACACCACTGTATCTCCCTTGTCAGCCATTCCTTCCGCCATTTCTCTGAATGAACTACTTCCAGTTCAGGGAGCCTGCGCCTATCCTGCATAGTATACAAGGCATGTATAAGGTGTTCAAATAATAAATATACAGTGATCCCTCGCTATATCGCGCTTCGGCTTTCGCGGCTTCACTCTATCGCGGATTTTATATGTAAGCATATTTAAATATATATAGCGGATTTTTTGCTGGTTCGCGGATTTCTGAGGACAATGGGTCTTTTAATTTCTGGTACATGCTTCCTCAGTTGGTTTGCCCAGTTGATTTCATACAAGGGACGCTATTGGCAGATGGCTGAGAAGCTACCCAACTTACTTTTCTCTGTGTCTCTTGCGCTGACTTTCTCTGATCCTGACGTAGGGGGTGTGAGCAGGGGGGCTGTTCGCACACCTAGACGATACGGACGCTAGTCTAAAAATGCTGAAAGATTATCTTCACGTTTCTACCTTCTGTGTGCAGCTGCTTAGTGAAGCGACATGCTGCACGGTGCTTCGCATACTTAAAAGCTCAAAGGGCACGTATTGATTTTTCACTCTTTGTTTTTATCTGTCTCTCGCTCTCTCTTTCTCTCTCCCTGCTCCTGACGGAGGGGGTGTGAGCTGCCGCCTTCAACAGCTTTGTGCCGCGGTGCTTCGCATACTTAAGCCAAACAGCCCTATTGATTTGTTTGCTTTGCTCTCTGTTTCTGACAGCCTGTGCTCCTGACAGGCACTCCTTTGAAGAAGAAGATATGTTTGCATTCTTTTAATTGTGAGACAGAACTGTCATCTCTGTCTTGTTATGGAGCACAGTTTAAACTTTTGAAAAAGAGACAAATGTTTGTTTGCAGTATTTGAATAACGTTCCTGTCTCTCTACAACCTCCTGTGTTTCTGCGCAAATCTGTGACCCAAGCATGACAATATAAAAATAACCATATAAACATATGGTTTCTACTTCGCGGATTTTCTTATTTCGCGGGGGGGTCTGGAACGCAACCCCCGCGATGGAGGAGGGATTACTGTATAAGCAATTGTATATGATGCTAGACTTCCATTTTAGCCTGCCATCCATGCATTTCCAGGACTGAACCTATCTGTCCATTATAGCACTGCAAAAAGCCAAAGATCATGCTGGCCCGGCTGGAACAGAGCCAGTCCCATGTAACATTGGGTTCATTTTGAGTCACAAATCAAAAAAATGAAGTGTCTTCAACACAGTGACAACATAGAAAGTACTTGCACACTGAAGTCATCCAACATGGGAAATGAACCGGAGTCTAGGGTCTGTGCAGTGCCAGTTCTACCATTGAGCCACTGGCTTTAATCGATCTATTCAGTTCAAATCAGTTTATTTTTGCCTGCCATTCTTCACCGAGTGTAGGCACCGAGCACTGTAACAAGCTCAAAACTTTACAAATGGCTAATTACATCATACATACACATAAAGACACAGATTTGTTTAAACAGACAGGTAAACAAAGTAGCTTGAAACTGATTAACATAAATGGAGCTCGGCATCAACTGTCCTTTAAATAATTGTTGAACAATCTATCAAGTCACAGTTTTTTTTCAATTTACTTCATCCATTGCAAGGTTGCAGGGAGTGGCAGTCTATCCCTGCAGCACTGGGTTCAAGGCAGGAGGGACACAAGTCGATTGCAAGGTGCCCACGCACTTTCTTAGAGCACAGACACTCAACTGGGAGACTACAACCAATCTAAAGTGGGCTACCTTTGAAAACCAACATGGACAAATGTGAAGAACATGCAACCTCCACACTGAGAGAGCTGAACCCTGATCATTGGAGCTGTCAGGAAGTAGCAATGTCCACCGTGCCACCCAGCTCCTAATATTAAATTAGAAATAGACGCACTTTTTTGATTGAAAGTGGCACTCCTGCTGTGTTCAAATCTGGGGCCAATTCAGCTGTGAGGCAGGACTGCTATTAAATTCTTTTATGCGTTTAATTATTAACAATGGGACAGACTGGCACCCTGTTCAAGGTGAGAACCTGCATGGCACCTGGTGCTGTCACACGACCCTGAACAGGATGAAGGATGAAAATTCATTAAGGGCAGACATGTTAAAGCAGACAGGCCCCCCTCAGCATCCAGAAGGGCCTTCTGGTTTTACACAGGAGCGTTAACCCCCTCAGCCCCGTTTTCACTTCCATGCCATGGAGTGTGTAATAAAAAATAAAATCAGCTCAGTAGATGACTTGACTAAAAAAAGAGAAATAAGTTAGATTAAGCAAGACTGTCAAAAATGAAAACGGGGCACGTTATTACATTCTCAAAGTTATGAATGTGATATTTATTGTAGATTATTTCCATTTCCATCCATACATTCATCAATTTTAAGCTGTTTAGCCAGTTCATGTTCTTGGGGTGCTGCTGTCTACAATGGTGGCAGTTGGCATAAAACAAGAAGAGACTCTGGATGAGGTGCCAGCCCAAACTGGACATACTGGGCTGATTCAGTTACTAACTGGGCTAAGATTCTGAAGAAGTGAATTTCAGTTCATTAGCAATCATGTCAAAGAGCTTGTATTGTAAAAAGAGGGATTTCTGTGAGGTGACACAGGCTGCTGTCTCACAACAAGGACACCAGGGTTCAAGTCCTGGGTGCACCATTTGTGGAGCTTGCATGTTCGCCCCGCATCTCAAGGGTTTGCTCCAGGTGCTCCAGTTTCCTCCCACAGTCCAAAGACATAAAGGGTAAGTAAGGCGGATTAGAAATTTTAAACTGACCGATGTGTGTGTATGCATGTGTGTGTGTGTGTGTGTGTGTGTGTGTGTGTGTGTGTGTGTGTGAGTGTTCACCCTGCGATGGACTTGCACCCTGTCCAGGTGTTGCTCCTGCCTTTCAAACTGTTTTTGCTGGAATAGAATCCAACTCCCCCATGACCATACGGGTTTAAAAAAAATGGATGGATAGACGGACAGAGGTACAGACGGACGGATGGGTGGATGGATGGATGCACCCTGGCAGTTTAAATCCAGCACTTGATCACTGTCCGTGTGAACACTCTTAAAGATACTGGTTCTTTAATGTTCCTGTGTATGGTTCTTTACTGGGTTGTGTGGTTCCTCATAGAACTGCTGCTCAACCAAACACCATTTCATTCTGGGAAGGGTTCTTTGTATATGAAGTTGGTTCTTTGTGCTTTGAAAAAAAAAACAAAATCTTCAATGTATGGTTGGCTACTGTTGGTTACTGTTAGCCAGCCGTTAACAGAACACTAACAAATTAAGAAAAATTGAACTTAGCCTGTGGTATTGTATGAAGCGAGGGTCGTTTTAAAATCAGGACCCAATGGCACTTCATAAATCTGTTGTCATTTATTCATTGTTATTTACTGTACAGAGCCTGTTATGGATCTAAATAAATAAAGGGTTTTTTTGGAACTTTCATGTGGACGGGTCTATTGGGAACCAACAATGGTTCACATGCGGCATTGCTTTGAAGAACCACTCTGGTCCCTTCATTTTTAATACTGCAGTTTGCACATCCTGCCCGTTTTTTCTGGGTGCCCGTGTAAGTGCCCACATCACCAACACAGAACTGGCCAAACCTGGGTGTACATGAGCGTACTCACAATGGACGTGGCTCTGCAAGTAATCAAGTGTGTTAACATTTTTATTAGTTATGGGCTCTAACTATTGTCCCCCAGCTTTAACAAAGCTTTACAATGTAATGTTTTTTGGATTTGCCTTATTTCTGTTTAACTTAAGGAGATGCCATTTCATAAAGCTTATTGTTAATGGCGCTATATAATATACATATATTTATATACTGTATATATATATATATATATATATATAAATAGATATGCACAGATATCTCTCTATATATTATATATAAAAAATATATATATATATATATATATATATATATATATATATATATACATACATACATACACACACACACACACATATAGATAGATATATATACACAGATATATAGATATATACACACACATAGATATATATAAATATATAAAGACACACTGTATACACACAGACACGCACACTCGCACGAATTGATTTCAAAAATAACCCAAGCGCCTTCCTGGACTCGATGGGAAAACCTCGCTGGTCTCCTGCTCTTCTGCCCTCACCCAAACGAGACGCCGCTAATTAATGAAGGGGTTTGGCCAAAAACATTCACAGGGGAGCCTGCTGGCGTCGCCTAGCAGGAGTCAACAAGGAGCAGTGAATTTTTTTTTAAAAAAAAGGAAAGAAAAGGAAAGGAAAGAATGGAAAAACATATGTGAGAAAGTCGCCTTTTACAAAGCTCACGTCTCCAACCAGGAAGCAATTACGAGCTTTCTAATGGCCATTAAAAAAAGTGCAAAGAGTCGCCGAAACAAATGCCGCACCGCCGCAAACTAGTGAGCGCCGAGCCGCGTTTAATTATTAACCGTTCGCATTTCTGTTCTGTTGCTGATCTCGGGCAATATGAAATGCTTAAAGTCATCAATCACTAGAGAAATGAGGAGAAAAAAAATCAATATATGCAGAGCGGTTCTGACATATTCTAATGTAAAACAGACGAGGGTGAACATCTCCCAAAGCGAACGGGGGAAAAAAAGATGAAATAGAGCAGCGAAAAAAATAAAAATGTTAACGCACTTGATTAGCTGCAGATCAATAGAGGCAGTCATCCATATTAACAGCTCCCATCGTGGGACCACATTTCAAAAATGCACGTGTCACTGTTTCTGAGCACAATCCATACAAAGTCGCCAAATGCACAATTAGAGAAAGTGTGTAGCCTTTCAAATTACTCCTTTAAAAAAAGTAATAATTAAAGAATATGTTAGAAGAGTACGTGGTTGCACAGTTGTTAAGACAGCTGCCTCACTGCACCAGGCTGGACTAGTAGCTGCTTCACATTCTGGAATACCTGTGTATATGAGAGTCTGAACCAAAGCTAGACCACAGTGTGCTGAAGCTCAAAAGACCCCGCCTCACCACACTACTTCCACTGAAAACATCCCCAAACTCACAAATTGTGATCTTTACATACCCACCTTAATAAAAGGATGTGTCTGTGTGTCCATCTGGGCACATCACAAATATTAACACTGCTTTTATGAATCACATAACATATGGCATATAACAGAGACATATGCATTTCATATGTGAACAGATGGCACATAACAAACATTAACACTGCTTTTAAGAATTCCATGCTAAATACCATAACACAGATGTATGCACTGCATTTTTCATTCCAACAAATGGTGCATCACAAACATTAACACTGCTTTTACGAATCTCATACCAAATACCATATAACAGAGACATATGCATTTCATTTGTCATTCCAACAGATGGTTTATCATAAACATTTGTAGTAATAAAACACATTACATATGTCATTGCAACAGATGGCACATCACAAACATCAAGCAGCTATGGAGTGCTGATGGGGATATTGGCAATCATGTGAACGTGTGCAACAGACAATATCCTTGTTTGTGCTCAGTGGTCTGTAATTGCAGCATCTGTGCCCGAATAAAGTATAAAAAAAAAAATAGGAGCCTAAGCAGGAAGCAAATAGATTGAGAGGAAGACAGGATAAAAAAAAAATCGAAAGTGATTTCCCCTAGACTTTCTCGTATACTCAGATATGGGATGGATATTTGAGGAGGAAACCGCAAGACAATGATTATATTTTTATATTACTAGGGGGCTTTGCCCCCTGCTTGCTTCGCTCGCCAACCCCGGGGCCTGTGCTACGCAATAGCCACTTTGCAGTTCTGCTGCTCGCATATGGGGATGCGGATGTACAATTTAATAACTATTTTACATTACAGCGAGTAATTAACCATATTAAAAAATATTAAAACATAATAATTTGAAAGTAAATTATGTTTCATGTTGTATTCGAGTTACCTGTATTCGTTGCGTAATATGATTTTGCTCTGTTTGGCTTTGAAATTAACACGCAAAACTTTTTAAACTTATACTTTTACTGTAAAACTTAAGTAAAAACAATTTTTTAAAATTAAATTTTCATCAATATCGCATTGAATTGTGATTCTGTGTTTGGACTTTCATCGTGACAACGCAGCGTATAACTGCCCGTGATAGAATTTCGTTTCTTTCTCTCTATTAAATAAAATGACTTTTTTGAATGTTTGGCTCTGAGATTTGTAAACTGTCTTTGCAAAAGCTATTCAAACGTGAAGCTTAATGTTTTAATACGAATGGCATATCAAGATCTCCTTTGGTGTCTAATGTTATCCCCTGAAGATGTACTACATTACCTTTCTTGGATACCTTTCTTGAAGGCGGAGTGGTGGCTCTGAGGCTAGAGATCTGCACTGGCAATCAGAAGGTTGCCAGTTTGAATCCTGTAAATACCAAAAGAGACTCTGCTCTGTTGGGCCCTTGAGCAAGGCCCTTAACCTGCAATTGCTGAGCGCTTTGAGTAGTGAGAAAAGCGCTATATAAATGCAAAGAATTATTATTATTATACATCCTTCTTTCTACAGTAATTCGTGCGGAGGAAGACCGGATGGTGTTAACAGTTGTAGATACTCTTCGTGATATTGTAAGTTGATGTTTTCATCTTCCGCACCATCACCACCAACTGTTTCACCATAGTCTATTGATACGCATTTAACCAATCTGCCGTGTAATCAATCAACAATTTTGGCGTTAATTCGTTTGATTTTATCATTTCTCGGTGCTAGGATTGCCCATGTACTCATTTTTACTGCTGATAACCCTTTGGGATGAAATTCTTCAATAAGATTTAGACATAATACGTCTCCTTTAATTGGGAACTTAAAGTGAGGAAAACAAAGAGCTGAGACAACAAGAACTGTGTCTGTCAAAAGTATTCACATGAATGAGAGGCGAGAGGACCGTGGGCATGGGCCATTAACCGTAAATGGTTGAGAGGAGGCCAGGACTTGAAAACATATCATGGCCAAAGTCTCGACTCGCAGGACTTCTTCCAAAAAGTCTTGTCTCGTCCCAGGATTTTTTTATATAATGGAGAGAGATGTACATTAAAGAACCATCAACAACAAAACAAATCAAATGAATAATATATTGAACAATTATTATAAAAGTAAAGTTGAATAAATCAGACTCTGCAGCTGCATGAATAAAAGGTCAAGTACCAGTTCCTGTTAGCGGAAATAGCCCAAAAGTTGACAGAAATCTACGTTTTGTGCCTAATACTTGTACACAAAATTTGGTTGACCTAAGTGAAAGCGAACTCAGGTTATCGTGTTTATACACACAGACACACAGACAGACATACAGAGATAATTCAAAAAATGGTATTTTCAGACTCAGGGAGGTCTAAACGTCAAGATTCATCAAAATCTCGACATCGAATTTTTGAACGATTACAATACTTTCCCTTTACTTCGTAAACGAGAAAGTAAAAAGGAAATAAGCGTGGAGGTTAAATAGGAATGATGAAAGAGAAGGAGAGAAACAGGATGGTGGCAGAGCCAGCACCGCAGGGTGGGGGCAGGTGGTTGGGTTTGGTCTCCAACAGGACTAAGTGTATGGTGCTTGAGGGACAGGGTCACTCCTGCGTAGCGATCAGGGAGTGGGTTCCCACGGACAGGACACTGAGCAGTACTCGTGGGGTCCCTGCAGTCACTGATGGATGGCAGCGAGGGTCACAGGTAGGGTTTGGTGCACCCCAGAGGTAACCGGATTAGGTGGCTGAAATGCAAGTATTTGTGAGAGTTGTCTCCTTGGGTTGAGGAGACCTCACAGTTAGCGGAGGAGACGTCTGTTAAGAAAGAGCACCAAGTCAAAGTATAGTTTTAAAAAGACAGGTCCTGTGTGTTTTAACCTCATTTTTAACTTATTATGGGACTATTTATTCCTGGATCACTGTTTTAAACCTCAATTTTCAGCACTGTTTTTATTATGAATTATTTATGTAATTACTGAAGAGCACTGCATTCTGGGGTTTTGAACCCATGATTGACATTTGAGTATGAAAATAAAAGCACCTAAGCACTTTTGCACCGTACCTTTTGTCTGTTTGTTATGTGTCTTCACTGCTCGGCTCATCCTCGGTCATGACTAGGACAGTTCTGGCAGCTGCAGCCAACCTGGTCCATCACAATGCCCTCCCAGGCATATAAATAATACATTTAAGGCAGTAAATCAGCAGACGACCTCAAAACCATTCCCTATCATTTTTCAGCAATTTCTGAAAACATTTTCCACAGTGATTTGAAGTGGCAAAATTTAATCAGTCAGCCATCTGTCCATTTGCTGTAATAGGGATGTGAGTAGCTGGTCAGCCAGCAGGCACCCTCCAATCCATCGCAGACAGCAATTCCCCGCTCAACCACATGCTTTTTTGGTGCCATTGACTGACTCAACTGCCTGTTCCTATACTTTGATGGAAAGTCAGAGTCCCAAGTGGAAACACCTGAAGAGCTACAAACGTCAATGAACAGAAACAGCCTCATGTCTTACTGGTCACAGGACCCCACACCTATCTTCTGCCCATTCAGTGATGTGATTTTACTCTTCAATAAGCAACAGCGGGTTAGTAAACAAGGTCTGCATCTAAGAGAAAAATAAAAAAAATAAATAAACACATTTTTGTAATTGGTGAAGCGATAAACAAAATCCTTGCACTCCAGTAGTCCCTCTAAATCTGTTAATGTTATTGCTGGACAAGCCTGATATCCATTTCTATGTCCTTGTTTACCATCTGCGCCGTTACAGGAGCAGCTGTTACAGCCTTGCACATTGGCTGACACCATACAGTGTGGCTTAGTGGGTATTGAGATTGGAGATGGACATAAAGAACAAGATCACTGATCCCTTGTACAACTTGCCAGTGGTTACTTTACTTTTTTAAAGTGTGAAGACGCTAGTAATGGTATTCAACATGGAAAGGCGCTATGTGAAATCACAGACTTACTAATGAGACACACACCAGTGATCCAGTCGGAGTCATTTAATCTCACTTTGTAGAAATACAGAAACAACTGTATTCTAAATGTAAAGTGCCTTGAGGTGGTGTTCAGTATGGAAAGGCACTATATGAAATCACAGAGTTACTAATACAGTTCACACCAGAGACCCAGGGTGTTAACCTTAATCTGTCAGTCGTCACTCTGCTGAAATATAAAAACAACCATAGTCTAAACTTCAAGTGCCTTGAGGTGGCATTCAGGTGTGACCTTTAATATGCTAGTGGTCACTTTGCAGAAATGCACAAATGACTGCATTCTAAATGTAAAGTGCCTTGAGGTGGCATTCAGTATGTAAAGTCGGTATATGAAATCACAGGGTTACTAATGCAGTTCACACCAGAGACCCAGAGTGTTACCCTTAATCTGAGGTGGCATTCAGGTGTGACCTTTAATATGCTAGTGGTCACTTTGTAGAAATGCACAGATGACCGCATTCTAAATGTAAAGTGCCTTGAGGTGGCATTCAGTATGTAAAGGAGCTATAAAAGGGATTTACTAATGCAGTCCACACTTGTGACCCAAGGTATAACCAAGGTTGAATCACAAAACCGTCCAGTGGTCACCCTGCAGAAATATACAAACAAATGTAAAGTGTCTAGAGATGGAGTTTAGCATGGAAAGGTGCTAAATGGACTCACAAAGTTACTAATGTGATCTATACCTGTGACCCATAGTGTGACCCTCTCTGAGCCACTTGATCTGACAATGGTCACTTTGTAGAAATACAGAAACAACTGCATTCTAAATGTAAAGTGCCTGGAGGTGGTGTTCAGTATGGAAAGGCACTATATGAAATCACAGGATTACTAATGCAGTTCACACCAGAAACCCAGGGTGTTACTCTTAATCTGTCAGTAGTTTAATTTGCTGATTTATAAAAACAATCATACTCTAAACATAAAGTGCCTTGAGGTGGCATTCAGGTGACCCCTAATATTCTAGTGGTCACTTTGTAGAAATGTACAAACGACTGCATTCTAAATGTAAAGTGCCTTGAGGTGGTGCTCAGTATGGAAAGACACTATAAAAAAAATTAAAAAAAACACTGATTTACTAATGCAGTCCATGCCTGTGACTCAAGGTATAAATAACCAAGGCTGAATCACATAACTTTTCAGCAGTCACCCTGCAGAAATATACAAACAAATGTAAAGTGTCTAGAGATGGATTTCAGCATGGAAAGGCGCTAAATGAATTCACAAAGTTACTAATGTGATCTATACCTGTGACCCATAGTGTGACCGTGTCTGAGTCACTTGATCTGACAATGGTCACATTGTAGAAATAGAGAAACAATTCCATTCTAAATGTAAAGTGCCTGGAGATGGTGGTCAGGTCTGACCTGTAATCTGCTAGCAGTCACTATCTTGAAATGTACAAATGACTGCATACTAAATGTAAAATGCCTGGAGGTGGTGTTCAGTATGGAAAGACACTATATGAAATCACAGGGTTACTAATGCTGTCCACACCAGAGACCCGGAGTGTGACCCTTAATCTGCCAGTGGTCACTTTGTAGAAATATATAAACAGCTACATTCTAAATGTAAAGTGCCTTGAGGTGGTGTGCAGAATGAAAAGGCACTACGAAAAATTGTAGGATTGCTGATTTAATTCATACCACTGACTCACTCAGTTTTCATGCAAGAGTCACTTAATCTGCAGTGGTCACATTGCAGAAAGACAGAGACAACTACACTGTCATTGTAAAACACATTGAGGTGCTGTTCATTATGGAAAGGCACCATATAAGATCAGGGTGCTACTAATTAAATCAATGTTGACTTATTGTGACACTATTTGTGCCCCCGCCTTCCTTACAGTCCTGGTCTGGCACCCTCTGAATTAATTTAGACCACTTTACAGAGATTTGTTTTTACTTTGACATTAAAGAGTCTTTTTCTGTTGATAAGTACCAAAAAATCCAAACTAAATCCACTGATTTAAAGTTGTATTAACAATAAAATTTGAACGCCTACAAGGGTGTGTATACTTTTTATAGGCACAGTATACATAAGGATGGACATGCATCCTGGCCAGGATAAAGGAAGGATTCATAACCAGTCAGGAGGCCATTAAGAATGGACTGGGCGAGCATGCTTTCATTGCCCCATGGTGTCCCTCAAGGCTGGACCAGATTAAGACACCAGCAGTGTGGCATGGGAGTCGCAGTCCAGAAACACAGCCCTGTCAAGGTCTTTGGACACCACCAGAGGACACTGGAGGGGAAGGACTGCCCTGACTTCCGCACGAACCAGACAAGAGACCAGAAGCATTTCCTGGGTCTAGTTTAAAAGAAAGCATGCTGACTCACCTAAATTGATTCAGAGTTGGCAGGCAGTGGGCAACTCTCTTTTAAAGGAATAATGAGGATAGTGAACTTTTTATTCTGCTGGCGATTGTACAGTGCATCCGGAAAGTATTCACAGCGCATCACTTTTTCCACATTTTGTTATGTTACAGCCTTATTCCAAAATGGATTAAATTCATTTTTTTCCTCAGAATTCTACACACAACACCCCATAATGACAACATGAAAAAAGTTTACCTGAGATTTTTGCAAATTATTAAAAATAAAAAAACTGAGAAATCCCATGTCCATAAGTATTCACAGCCTTTGCTCAATACTTTGTCGATGCACCTTTGGCAGCAATTACAGCCTCAAGTCTTTTTGAATATGATGCCACAAGCTTGGCACACCTATCCTTGGTCAGTTTCGCCCATTCCTCTTTGCAGCACCTCTCAAGCTCCATCAGGTTGGATGGGAAGCGTCGGTGCACAGCCATTTTAAGATCTCTCCAGAGATGTTCAATCAGATTCAAGTCTGGGCTCTGGCTGGGCCACTCAAGGACATTCACCGAGTTGTCCTGAAGCCACTCCTTTGATATCTTGGCTGTGTGCTTAGGGTCGTTGTCCTGCTGAAAGATGAACCGTCGCCCCAGTCTGAGGTCAAGAGCACTCTGGAGCAGGTTTTCATCCAGGATGTCTCTGTACATTGCTGCAGTCATCTTTCCCTTTATCCTGACTAGTCTCCCAGTTCCTGCTGCTGAACAACATCCCCACAGCACGATGCTGCCACCATCATGCTTCACTGTAGGGATGGTATTGGCCTGGTGATGAGCGGTGCCTGGTTTCCCCCAAATGTGACGCCTGGCATTCACACCAAAGAGTTCAATCTTTGTCTCATCAGACCAGAGAATTTTCTTTCTCATGGTCTGAGAGTCCTTCAGGTGCCTTTGGGCAAACTCCAGGCGAGCTGCCATGTGCCTTTTACTAAGGAGTGGCTTCCGTCTGGCCACTCTACCATACAGGCCTGATTGGTGGATTGCTGCAGAGATGGTTGTCCTTCTGGAAGGTTCTCCTCTTTCCACAGAGGACCTCTGGAGCTCTGACAGAGTGACCATCGGGTTCTTGGTCACCTCCCTGACTAAG
Source organism: Erpetoichthys calabaricus (assembly GCF_900747795.2). Classification (NCBI taxonomy): domain Eukaryota; kingdom Metazoa; phylum Chordata; class Cladistia; order Polypteriformes; family Polypteridae; genus Erpetoichthys; species Erpetoichthys calabaricus. Next base: position 12,882,680 of record NC_041410.2, on the reverse strand, counting down.
GCCCTTCTCCCCCGAATGCTCAGTTTAGATGGCCAGCCAGCTCTAGGAAGAGTCCTGGTGGTTTCGAACTTCTTCCACTTACGGATGATGGAGGCCACTGTGCTCATTGGGACCTTCAAAGCAGCAGAAATTTTTCTGTAACCTTCCCCAGATTTGTGCCTCGAGACAATCCTGTCTCGGAGGTCTACAGACAATTCCTTTGACTTCATGCTTGGTTTGTCCTCTGACATGAACTGTCAACTGTGGGACCTTCTATAGACAGGTGTGTGCCTTTCCAAATCATGTCCAGTCAACTGAATTTACCACAGGTGGACTCCAATTAAGCTGTAGAAACATCTCAAGGATGATCAGGGGAAACAGGATGCACCTGAGCTCAACTTTGAGCTTCATGGCAAAGGCTGTGAATACTTATGTACATGTGCTTTCTCAATTTTTTTATTTTTAATAAATTTGCAAAAATCTCAAGTAAACTTTTTTCACGTTGTCATTATGGGGTGTTGTGTGTAGAATTCTGAGGAAAAAATTAATTTAATCCATTTTGGAATAAGGATGTAACATAACAAAATGTGGAAAAAGTGATGCGCTGTGAATACTTTCCAGATGCACTGTATATTTGCATTCCTTTAATTGTAAGACAACAACAACATTTATTTATATAGCACATTTTCATACAAAAAGCAGCTCAAAGTGCTTTACATAATGAAGAGAAGAAAAATAAAAGACAAAAAAAGAAATTAAAATAAGACAACATTAGTTAACATAGAAAGGAGTAAGGTCCGATGGCCAGGGTGGACATAAAAAACAAAAAAAAACTCCAGAAGGCTGGAGAAAAAAATAAAATCTGTAGGGGTTCCAGGCCACGAGACCGCCCAGTCCCCTCTGGGCATTCTACCTAACATAAATGAAAAAGTCCTCTTTGTAGTTCGGGTTTTTCACGGAGTCACTGTCATCTCTGTCTTGTCATGGAGCACTTTAAACTTTTGAAAAAGAGACAAATGTTCGTTTGCAGTGTTTGAATAAAGTTCTGTGCAAATCTGTGACCCAAGCATGAATAAATTATATATATATTGCATAGATTACTGTCAAATAAAGCAAAGAGTACGCAACACGTGTTTCACCCTCATTTGGGCTGATCAGGCGTACACACTCTACTGCTCCCCTCTCGGGGAATCAAACCTCCACCTGGTAGGTAACCACCCACACAATTCAGGTCGTCGAGACTCAGACTATGAATGCAATGAATGTAATTACTCCGGACCTACATGGTGTCAAATAAACAAACTACACACCGTGGCACATTGTAAAGGGACTTTGTCTCTGACATTGATGTCCGATTCCCTGAGAGGGGAGCAGTAGAGTGTGTACGCCTGATAAGCCCAAATGAGGGCAAAACACGTGTCGCATTCTATTTGCTTTATTTGACAGTAAACTATGCAACATTCCATGATCTGCTTCTCGCAACTGAAAGAGGGCATCGTGGCGGATGTCTGCCGAATGGCAGACCAACCACAAGCGTTACCTGGTAGGTAACCACCCACACAATTCAGGTCGTCGAGACTCAGACTATAAATACAATGAATATATATATATATATATATATATATATATAGTGACACTAGATGGCGCTGTCGATCCACAAACCCCGCAGACAAACGTCCAAGACACCAAGTAAAAGCACTTAGAAATATTTTAATTTCTTCGTTTCGATATTGTGCCACAGTAGACACCAACAACACCACAATAAACAATAAATCAAAAATCAAATACAATAATACAATCCTCCACTCTCAGCAGCTCCATTACACACCCTCCCAACTCCGGCTCAGCTTGCTGGGTCTCGCATTGTCCTTTATATAGTCCTCAACCCGGAAGTGCTCCTGTCCTTCTGTCCATGTGATTCAATAGCACTTCCGGGTCGGATAAAGACTTATATTTTTCTTCAGCCCAGAAGTACTTCTGTTCTTCCGTCCCGTGACTTGGGGGTACTTCTGGGCCATAGGAAAAATAAAAATCCCTGTGTCTCCCTGCAGCATCACACGATGGCTCCCAGCAGGGCTGTGAAGTTGAACTCCATCTCCCATGATGCCCTGCGGGAATCCGGGACACCTCCATGCTGCAGGGAAGATGCCATCTATCGGCCTGGATGTGTCCAGCCGTCCATCATAATATATATATATATATATATGTCTAGTCACACATTTGCATTAGAGGATCACCTTCCGGGCTCATCAGAGAGGTGCTATCAGTAACATTATTACCTCGTTCTTCCTCCACAACTGACTCCGCCCCTTTCAAGGCCAAGTCCTATACAGTTTAGCATTTGTTTTTTCTTGCTTTGTGCACTGGTAGAGGTTCAGGCTGTCATGACACTGAATTGAATGAAGCAGATTTACAGACAGACAGATGGCTAGAAAGCACAACATAAAATCAGAAATGCTACTGCCCCCCCAGGGGAGTGTCTAAATTGCAGATACTATAACATTTTTTAATTCTAATTGTGGGCATAAAACAAGCTGGTTGATTCAGTTAGAAGCAGCATTTGTAAGGAAAGAGTTACATGACTGTAAAATCTGACAGGGTTTCGAAGTCTTCCGATTCCACATGAATTTTACGTATGCCAAAAAAAACCAACTAATTAATTCCTTGCGGGCTCAGCAGAGTAGAAAAGTTAAAAAGCAGCCAGCAACACAGCTTTTTATTTTAGAACAAAATAGGTATGGATTTCTAATTTTGGCCTTTTTTCCCTGAATGCTAAGGTGGTGTTCTGGAACAATGGTTTGCTATATGGCCTCAAAGACCTGGAGATCTGAGTTCATTTCCTGGTCAGGTCACCATTTATTTGGAGTGTGCCCATTTTACTGCGTCCATGAGCTTTTATTGCTATTGTGGGGGATTTGGATTTCCTTGCACTTCTGCGTGTAAGGTTTATTATTGTATTCAAACAGGTTTGGCTGGGTAAGCATGCAAAGGCCTGGCATCCCATCCAGAGTTAGTTCCTGTCTTGCACCCATTGCTGCCAGAATAGGCACAGGATCTTACAATCCAATCTTGGAATTAAAGGGTTTGTAAAATGGATGGATGAAGTTGCACCTTGTGAGATGAGGCTCCAAAAACACTGTGTTTAACAGCTTGACGATCTTCACAAGAATATAATCAATAAGCAGGTGTCACGCATGTTCACTTAGAGGGACGACTTCAAGGGTCTTAAAAATTAAGTGGTTCAACCCCAGAGGGAGAGAAGGCACTTTATCTCCCTGTCCCTCAGCGGTAGAGATTGGCAAGTCGTGGAGGACGTTTGACCTCACTTCCTCTCCCAACCCAGAAGTCCCATTTATATATACCAGCTAACCCCAGGAAATGGTTGTTAACATTGGGACCTGCACTAGAAAGAAATGAAGCTCCTACCCAGTAGCAATCAATTAGGACATTAAACAATGGTAGAGACCATTAACTTTCATTACCACTTTGCTTTTTGTTATTTCATTATCCTCCTTGGCATTAACTTGTGCTTGGAATTCTTTGTAATTACGGTTAAGGCCAGGTTTATACTTCACTCGACTCAGCGCGTGCTCCAGGGGATTCTACTGCTACGCAAGCGTTGTATTGTTAATACTTTACGTAAATCTGGAAAACTCCACCAGGTGGCAGCACGAGATATCATCACAGTGAGAACAGGTTCAGCTTCACTATGTTGTGAATTGCCTGAAACATCCATTTAATTCTGAGGACACCTTGCCACAATATCTCTGAAAAGGATGGATGTTTAATGATTAAATCCATCGGGCATGAGGCAGAAACACTCCCTGGACGGGGCATCAGCTCATTGCAAGGAGAATACAAGCACTGACATACACACTGGCGTCATTTTAGCATCACAAAATCCCCAAATCTGCATATCTTTGAGAGGAAACGGGAGCACACTGTGGAAACCCACCAGGAAAACAGGCAAACTAAAGGCAGGTAACACCAGCGACGTGACTCCCTGGAAGACAGCAGCACTACCGCTCCGCCACTGTGCCACCTCCATACAGTATATGTAATTATTATCAGTATTCATTATTTAAACGAAATTAACGACTTATCCGTAAAATGTAACAAACATACTTTAATGCATTTCATCATGAAAGTGATATCAAGTATAAATCTAAGGATTCTAAATGTGCAGAGAGCTGGAATATCATACATTTAATGTGTTCTGTGTGGCGACTGCTGCTTGCCGCTGCTGTCAGTTTAGGAGGAAGCCCCAGAAGCACATAGCGATTAACAACTGGGTTGGTTTTAAAATGTTTATGATAGTCTACTTTAATGGTAATATAAACTGTGAGGTTAATGTGGACATTTCGAGATTAAAGCAGTAATTTCCACTTTAATCACAAAACAGATCTTTTCACCATGTCCTTATTATTTTTTCTCTGTGACTCAAATATGCTGTCGTACATTCTGTTGCTGTTGTGAAGATGCAAAAAAAAGATGGCACAGAAGATAATAGGTGAGACTTTTGTGAAAATGTATCATGTCGTTGCGTTGGGGAATATGCAACGCTTGAATATAAAAGCATCACAAATGCATTTGTATGTCGCCACTTTGCTTCACCACATCGAACCATTCATCAAACACTGAAGCAGGCACATCAATCCCAAAGGATCCTCAAAGCGGCTTTCTGTTACATGTTGATAGTAAACAGAGACTGTGACGTCACATTCAGAGTTTAATCACACTGCCCCCTCAACGTTTTGCTGGTACTGCAACTTGCGCACACATCGTGTTAATTTCTGAGGATATGTTCAGAGGACATGTCAAATGAACGCTGGGAAAGGTGCATAGGCATTTTGAGCATGAAGTATAAATGAACCCTAAGCCTGAGTCAGTCTCGGGGAAATGTGTAATGATCCGCTTTACAGTGTAAACATTGAATAACACTTGGGACAATATTCTGCTGCCATCTAGTGGATAAAATAATATTATGCTGCAAAAAATCATGATTATTTTTGTGTTTTGCCACTTTAGGATAACTTATCAATATTCATGAGTGGGTAGGAGCCTTCCAACAAAACAAACAATGGCATGTAAACGAGAAGCTGTAAAGCCAGTTTTCGAACAACCTGAAACTGAACCATTAGTTGAGTCAAGTGATAATGACAACATTGTGAATTGGTCATCAGACATTGACCCCGACAGTGAAATTGATGCAGACGGCACTGTACAACCGAACAGCCGTGATAAGCCTAGTGAATTTGGTCGAGTGAAGCTTCACTGTGGTGCAAATAGCTTGTGGCAAAAAAGGAAAAATAATCACAATCAGGTAAAAGAACAAGAAAGACATTAGCCCCCAAAACACTATTCACAGCACAACTGTCAATGTCATTTCAAAGGAATTGCAGCAGTCATTAATCCGTGTGCTGTGTCAACCTGCAATAACATTAGGGGTGCGTCAATCATGTGGTGCATGCACTGACATTTTCTTGCACAAGCAACAGAAAAATTATTCCAAGTACACAAAAGAATCACGCTGCTTCTGCTGTCCCAATTACAACATCAGGCTGTGCATTGGTGACTGTTTCAAAACAAGTTGAAGACCTTGCAGGTGGGACTCCAGATTTGACTGAGAAGTACCATCAGACCTACAAGCCAGCAGCATTAGTGACTTAAAAGAAAGCATGTTTAGCAAACATAAGGTGAGGCCATGGAGACTGCCTTTCAGTGGCCTAAAAGGAGTTTTGGTGGGACATCACCTAGGCTCTTCTCAGTAAAAATCACAAATGGTCTCCTCAAGACTTTCTCATATACTCAGATATAGGGATGGATATTTGAAGAGTAAACCACAAGACAATGATTACATTTTTATATTACAGTGATCACCGCCTATCGCGGAAGTTACGTTCTAGACCCATCAGCGAAAAGTGAAAATCCGCGATATAGAAAGACCATATAAATAAACATTTTTTTATAGTTTTATAGTTTAAGCCTTAAAGTACCCCTCCCACACACTTTAAACACATGTAAACTTGCAATGGCAAGCGACATCCACGTAATGCTTTTATCCAGGAGTTTTACCTTCTCCTGAATGGTCAAGGTCTTCCTCTGGCGCTTAGGCTCACTACTACCAGAAAGCTTAGAAGATGCAGGACGCTTGGGAGCCATCGTAGGGCATTAAACAAAACGAAACGTTCACAAAAAGATTACTCACAACAATTGGACCACAAGCAAGGTGGAGCAAGCAATACGCAGAGAACTCAGATGCGTCGGGGACCCACGCTCACTGTTCTTGCGGGATCACACCACGTTAGCAGCAGCCAATCAGAGCCCAAGAGAATGAAAATCCCGCTCTGATTGGTTGAGTCTCCTCTTTCAGCCAGTAACGGGCCTTGTAAGAAATCATCTGGGTACCGTAACGCGAAACTCTTTGTCCATCGTAGTGACTGCTAAAAACCATATGCTTCGTTATGAATTGGCTGTAAAGTATGCTACAGGTAGGATGTTTTATTGAATTTTTCCGCGATATAGCGGGGGCACGATAGCTGAACAGCGATATAGCAGGGGATCACTGTATGTACATTAAGGAACCATCAGCAACAAATCAAACCAAATTAATATATTATTATATTGAACAATTATTATAAAAGTAAAGTTGAATAAATCCAACTCTCTAGCTGAATGAATAAAAAAGTACCAGTTCCAGTTGGCGGAAATAGCTCAAAAGTTGACAGAAATCTACATTTTGTACCTAATACTTCTATACAAATTTGGTTAACCTAAGTGAAAGCGTCCTCCAGTTATCATGTTTACACACACACACACACACACACACAAATACATAATTCCAAAAATAGTATTTTCGGACTCAGGGAAGTCTAAAATGTCAAGATTCATCAAAATCTGGAAATCAGGTTTTTAGACAATTAGAATACATTCCCTATACTTCATATACAAGAAAGTAAAAATGGTAAAAACATAGACCCAAACTGGGGGATATTGTCAATAGGTGAAAGAAACACTTTGAATAACTCCTAAACCATGACACTGTCACTGTCCTACTGTTATAATTTGCACTTCCCTTTAATTCAGTGTATGAAATTCACCACTCTTTGCAAGTTCTTGGATTTATTTTGGGGTTAGTGGCCTCAATTCTATAAATTTATCTGAGTCATTTTCATCACTGTTTTTGCTGCTTCACAATTATCATCGCCATTTGTGCTCCCATCATTAGGAAGTGTTCTGTGTTACGTCCATGTACTTTGTCGATGATGTAATGGGTTTAAAAGATCATTGAAAAGCTCATTTCCTAATTGAGATGATGGATTCCAAAATCCCTTTCCCGAAAGATTTCAATGGTCTGGACTCAGGTTTGTATTTTTTGTCTCATCATATACTGTATATACACATATACACATATATATATATATATATATTATATATATACACAGATACAAACATACATTGCATCCGGAAAGTATTCACAGCGCATCACTTTTTCCACATTTTGTTATGTTACAGCCTTATTCCAAAATGGATTAAATTCATTTTTTCCTCAGAATTATGCACACAACACCCCATAATGACAACGTGAAAAAAGTTTACTTGAGGTTTTTGCAAATTTATTAAAAATAAAAAAAACTGAGAAATCACATGTACATAAGTATTCACAGCCTTTGCTCAATACTTTGTTGATGCACCTTTGGCAGCAATTACAGCCTCAAGTCTTTTTGACTATGATGCCACAAGCTTGGCACACCTATCCTTGGCCAGTTTCACCCATTCCTCTTTGCAGCACCTCTCAAGCTCCATCAGGTTGGATGGGTTCCATCAGGTTGGATGGGAAGCGTCGGTTCACAACCATTTTGAGATCTCTCCAGAGATGTTCAATCAGATTCAAGTCTGGGCTCTGGCTGGGCCACTCAAGGACATTCACCGAGTTGTCCTGAAGCCACTCCTTTGATATCTTGGCTGTGTGCTTAGGGTCGTTGTCCTGCTGAAAGATGAACCGTCGCCCCAGTCTGAGGTCAAGAGCGCTCTGGCGCAGGTTTTCATCCAAGATGTCTCTGTACATTGCTGCAGTCATCTTTCCCTTTATCCTGACTAGTCTCCCAGTTCCTGCCGCTGAAAAACATCCCCAGAGCATGATGCTGCCACCACCATGCTTCACTGTAGGGATGGTGCCAGGTTTCCCCCAAATGTGACGCCTGGCATTCACATCAAAGAGTTCAATCTTTGTCTCATCAGACCAGAGAATTTTCCTGGTGGTTTCTAACTTCTTCCACTTACGGATGATGGAGGCCACTGTGCTCATTGGGACCTTCAAAGCAGCAGAAATTTTTCTGTAACCTTCCCCTGATTTGTGCCTCGAGACAATCCTGTCTCGGAGGTCTACAGACAATTTCTTTGACTTCATGCTTGGTTTGTGCTCTGACATGAACTGTCAACTGTGGGACCTTATATAGACAGGTGTGTGCCTTTCCAAATCATGTCCAGTCAACTGAATTTACCACAGGTGGACTCCAATGAAGCTGCAGAAACATCTCAAGGATGATCAGGGGAAACAGGATGCACCTGAGCTCAATTTCGAGCTTCATGGCAAAGGCTGTGAATACTTATGTACATGTGCTTTCTCAATTTTTTTATTTTTAATAAATTTGCAAAAATCTCAAGTAAACGTATTTCACGTTGTCATTATGGGGTGTTGTGTGTAGAATTCTGAGGAAAAAAATGAATTTAATCCATTTTGCAATAAGGCTGTAACATAACAAAATGTGGAAAAAGTGATGCGCTGTGAATACTTTCTGGATGCACTGTATATGAGAGAGAGAATAAATATTCTCCAGTTACTACATCACATTGGCCAAGAATTTCCTAGATTTTTTTAAAATTAATTTCATTTTATTGCCTCAAAGAAGAGGCAAACCTTAAAATATGTTGGTGCTCTATGTCTTGGAGGTTGAAGTTTTGAGTTCAAGTGAACAGACTGTAAGAAGTAACTTAATCTATTTTTGATTCACCTCTCATTAACTTCCTGCCTTACACACTTGTGTTTATATAATCCACACCCCTGGTGCTGAGACCTGTATGCTGCCATCTTTTATAGAGGTGACATGGTGATATAACTGGCCATGCCCATGTGACATCACTTGCCACGCCCACATGACTAGCAACAATAGTCTCAGCTGTAAATGTAATAACTGTTGCTGTGAAAAACACTGCAAAATTGAAGCAATCTTGAAAACATTAATAAACAAAATGACATCATGATGACATCATCAAAATAATGTGCAATTTTTGGAATAATAAAATATATAAATAACCTGCTTCTTATTATTCAAACATTTTTTGCAGATTATAAATTAATTAGTCCAAAACAACTAAAGCCAAAAACAAAGAGGCTCTGGAAAGAAGTGTCCTAAATAGTTCTCAGTTAACTGCTGCCTTTTAATGACCACTGAAGGGCTGTAACTTATTTAGATGCCTTACCCTGTCAAATATTAATTAACCTAAATAACTTATTAGCATCAGCTCATCCGACCTTTCTGATACACACTTTTTTCCTGTTTTCTTTAGAAATAATTTTGCCTTTATTATTGCTCGTTTTTGTATGCTTTTGTATTGTTTAATCATCACTGTGATACATTGTGCTCTTGAGAAGCTAGTTGTTCAGGCACACACTCAAATCTGACTATTTAGTTTCAGATAAACCAAGTAAGTCCCAGGAGGTTTTTTTTTTTTCCCTCGAGTTTGTGGCTTAGTTCCCTTTCCCCATGTCAGTTTTAGGGTTGGTCAATTGTGTTATTTCCTATGATTCATTCTCACTTGCATCTATCTCTCCTTATCAAATTTTAAGTTAAAGCTACTCAGCATCACATTTTCAGCCACCAGGATATTGTTTTTTTTTTTTACATGTCACTAAGTGTGACGGCAAGTCAGTGTCTTCAAATTTTCCTATTTGGCCTGTAGCCATCACCACAGAACAGCTGTGATCATACACCATCAGATGTGATCGGTAGCAGGAGGCACAGCAAACTGTGTGATTATATGAGACACACTTGTCAGTTAGAAATACAAATCTGATCAACCTGAATGGGCCTAAGCAGAGCTGACGGAGTGAGGGACGCATTACAGTCCAGCCCACCATGCTGCAAAAAAAAAAATGGATTCATTTCAAGAGTAAGACATATGCCTCAAAATAAAGCAGCCAAAACTCATTAACTATTAGTGTCTAAAGGGAGTGGCTGCCTTGGTGACAGGCCATACATAACCTAGAAATGGCCGCAGTCTGCAGTATCCAAACGCCTGGGGGGGAAGCCATCTGTCTTGAGGCACTTTGGTACGCTGGTCTGTCCTTAAGTGCCATCATTGTCAGAGCTTATTAGTAGGGGCTCTTCTTACGTCAATATGTCTATTGATTTGTTGGCCCATAATTCTGAAGGTAGGCTCAGGGTGGGGGATGGGAGCTTTTTAAAGAGGTCAGCATAAAAAACTGAAGTTAAAAATCAAGAAACTGCAAATTCTACACTTTAAGTTCTTGTGAGTTAATTTCATTTAAAAGAATGCTGATATTTTACATTGAACATAGTCAATGATAAATGTAGCTTGTATGCCTTTTATTAGACAGACAGACAGACAGATAGATATGAAATGAAAAGCACTATATGATAGATAGATAGATAGATAGATAGATAGATAGATAGATAGATAGATAGATAGATAGATAGATAGATAGATAGATAGATAGATAGATAGATAGATAGATAGATATGAAACGCACTATATAATAGCAAGTCAGATATGAAGAGCACTATATAAAATAAACATAAAATAAAGTTGATATTGCAGCAAACGTAATAAATGATACATGTAATTAGAATACCTTTTATTTATTTGACTCGGACTGAACAAGATTAAATAGATAATAGAAAAATTATTATAGCTTTAACAGTTGCCCTTGTCTTACCAGAATTAGTACTCACAAAAAGACACAGCCATGCTAGGTAAAACATGCGAAACAAGAATTTGGAATGTTTTTAAGAAAAATCAATAGCTGGCATATGCTGCATGAGGCAATAATTTGTAAACCACAGCTCCAATTGCAGCGGAAGGCATGCTAAGATAGGAAAACAATGCAATTAATAATGGGTGAATACTGACATCTACTGGTAGAAAACTAAAAATTCCACTTGTATCGCTTTGTAAGGTAAATTATCAAAGCAGAGCAGTATTTTTATGTTTAAGGGTCATTATTATAATAAGCACTGTTTCATTTAGTGGATTGGGTGAATTCAGAAATGGAATGATGGATTTATTTATTTATAAAGCACTTTAAAAACAACATCAAGGCTGACCAAAGTGCTTTACAATAAAAATCCAACAAAACTTAACTGTAGTGATGAGTGATTGTAAAAAAAAAAAAAAAAAAGATGGCTCACAAAATTGCAGGATAGAATTACGTCTTCCTTATATTTAACTACGTAAGAGAGGTCACCTTTATTGATAAGCATAAGGTGGCACAATGAGTAGCTCCATACTGCTTAGAACCCAGGTTGGTTTTCGGCTGTTGTGCCCTCTGTGTGGAGTTTGCATGTTTCCTGATATTTTCTGTGAGTTTTCATTGAAGTTTTCACACAAGTGACTGACATTTCTAAACGTTGCCAGAGTACCTGAATTTAGATATGCTTTGCATTGGGCTGGCATCCCATCCACAGTTGTTTCCCATCTTAGGTCAGTTGCTGCCACCTCAAACAATCTACACCAAATTCTCTGGATTTTATATCAGTCTCATTGACCAAATTCACATCCAGTGTCTTTTTTATGCATTTTGTGTATTGTAACATAACAATGTAAAATAACCTTCTCAAACTTGCTTAATACAGTTTGGGGTCATGGGAGCCTAATGCCTGTTCGATAGGCAATAGCCAACCCTGGACATGATCCCAGTTCATCACAGAGTATTTTTGCATTCTCATAGTAATCATAAAATACAGGTTTAGAGTGGTAGGGCTTAAGCCAGATGGTATTACAGTTACACAGATTTATTACACGAATTACAGATCATTTTTAAAAATTCTTTATTAACCACCACACCATTACACAGTCTTGTCATTTAGCAGCATGGGTTATGTTATAACCCTCAAATTAATGTTAAAACTTATCATAGTGAAGCAGTTGTAAATTCACACTGCTGAGACAATAGCCACACTTTGTAAGCAAATCCATAAAGGTACAGTATTATTCTTAGCAACTTAAGTTTAATATAGAAAAATGCTCTGCAAAAAAATGTATATTTAGTAATTTGCAGAAAACAAAGAAGTTGGAACTACTTCAGTTTATCACTTGATTTTAAAATACCTATTGCTCACCAGACCCCATTCCTCCATCTTTCTGGATGTCTAGCTCACCACTTGTTAATTCTATTTCTGCTAATTTGTTTGCTTGCTTTTGGAAAAGTCAATGAAATATCCAAAATTCCAGTTAATTCCCCAATACTTAAAACATTTGTTGCCATATCTTTTTTAGTCTTATGTATAACCACAACCTGGCTCTTGTTCAAAAAGGGGATGCCACTTGCTTTTATGATTAGGCACCCTTACACTATTTTAAGATTAGGCACCTACTCTAAATTTTTAAGATTGGGGACCCTGGTGTACCTGGCCTTACCCCCACAAACCTTAAGTTCAGGGTTTGTAGTAGGGGTAGGCCAGTCTAAAACAAACAACAAGAAGGAGACGGCGTCCGCTTTCTGAACAAGACCCCACAACCCTTTCATTATGGCTCGTTTCCCCCTCAGACACGAACAGTACGATTCTAAATTTGTTCATTTAAGTCTTAAAAAGTCTAATTAAGAAGTTTCAGAATTTGCTAATTATTCAGCCAGATCAGATCAGGGGTTCTCAAACTCGGTCCTGAGGACCCACTGTGGCTGCAGGTTTTTGTTCCAATCGGATCCATAATCAGTGATAACACCCGATAACGCTGATCTCATTTAATTAGCTGGTATTTTTTCCTTTTATTCAACATTCAGAAAAGCACCACAGCATGATTTTTACATTTACAACACATTTAGAAATATTTCTGCTTTTGCTAGAGATTTAAGTGCTCAACTCTCTTTTGTTGATTTCATTATATTTTACCCTCTGTGCAGTCCCCCCCCCCCCCCCCCATGTATCTTATTAATGACAATTAAAAATAAGCAGAGCAGACATGCTAGCAAACAAAACAGAATAATCAAAGGCTGCAACTAATTTAGTGTCAGGCCCACTAATCTATATATATATATATATATATATAAAATCCCTATGTGCGTCCAGGTGTCCGTGTGTGGGTGTCTTCTGGTGAAGTGCGCATGCGCAGGGCACGGTGCTATGCACGATATTACTGTCAGAGAAAGTTAGAGGCGTTTTACGGAAATACAAACCAGTATTACTGCGAGAGGAAATTAAAGGTACACAATACAGTGACTCATATTACAGCCACATACAAGCCAGTATTACTGTCAGAGGAGATTAAAGGCATATTACCGACGCGCACGCCTGTATTACCGCCAGAGAAAATTAAAGGTATATTACGGACGTACAAGCCAGCAGACGTACAAGACGGTATCCTTCAATAAGGGCGCGCACAAAAAGGCGAGCCTCAAAAGGACGACCTTAATTGGGCGCAGCGAATAAAGGCGCGCGTAAATAAAGATCTGCACCTGTTGCTCTTCACATATTCCAGAGCCATTTGAACTAAATTATCTACGCGCCCTTGTTGAATAGAGCCGTACAAGACAGTATTACTGTCACAGAAAATTAAAGACACACAATACACGGCGGCAGCCCACGAAGAACGGTCAGCTCAGCAATTAAACATCAACAAAAGAAAGGCTGAAAGAAACAAAAATACGACCAACAAAAAGAATGAGGTCAAAGTCCCTTGCCATTTAATATAGACTGTTCCTACTAATGTTTATGCACTACTGTTCTAGCGCCCGTTATTGTAACGGGCTAAATGACTAGTTAGTAAATAATAGATTAATTAAACAATTAGAACACCTGGAAAAGTAGAATGAAAATCAAGATGGAAATATTGCTAAAATGATTAAATAAATACATTATTCCCATATAACTGCTTAGTACATTTTAATTATTTTTAACCAAATTGGTTTTCTAATTTCTATATTGTTCCCAAAGCACAGAACTTGGGAAATAACAGTTCACTTAATTAGTCCAAGAGTCCAGTTAAAAATAAAAACTGGTTAGAACAAAAATCTGCAAACACAGGGGGTCCCCAGGACTGAGTTGGGAAGCACTGAGCTAGATACAGGCGGAGTGGTGGATCTGAGGCTAAGGAGGCTAAGGATCTGCGCTGGTATAAGGTTGCCAGTTCAAATCCCCATCACTGTCAAAGGTGATCCTACTCTGCTGGGCCCTTGAGCAAAACCCGTAACCTGTAATTGCTCCAGGGGCGCTGTACAATTGCTGACCCTGCGCTCTAACCCCAAGGGGTATGCGAAAACTAACAAATTCCTAATACAAGAAATTGTATAAGGCAAAATAAAGAACAAAAAAAAAAGACTGAATTCCAGAAAACACACTTTAAGTGATATGAGTGCCAGCCACTAGAGGGCACTGCTCGCATGTCCCGGCACACTTCAATCACTAATGTTTCAGAGAGATGTGTTGCCAAGCAATTGCAATATCTTTTGTCAACTGATGACACCTTTAGGCAGTGTTACAGCGTTACAGGCGCACAGCACTGCAACTGCTCTGGTTCAAGTATTACAAGATCACTACATAAAGTGCAACACTGAATCCTTTTCTGCTTTCAGCAGCTTCGGACACATTTGTTGCATCATTCAGAATCATGTACAGATATATGTGGTTCTGTTCTGAAATGGTTTGTTTCATACCTGTTGAACTGTTGCCAGCTTACAGTCATAACTCATTTCAGGCTTAGTTTTAAGTTCTATTTAAATTTTCTTTGGTCTATACAGTATTTCCTAGCTGTTTAGTCTGGCTTCACCCGGAAAATTGTCTAAGACAATGGGTCTTAGTTATAGTGCCATTGATTAATCGGATATATCAGAAATACTGTATAAGTAACGAAGTACTTTTCTGTACACAATATTTGTATTTTTATTCACCAGGGGCTAAATATTATTAGTTCACTTGAGCTACTTACTCTTGGGCATACTACATACACTTGCCCATAAGTGAAACATTTCTACTGTTGATCAATTCCTGCTCTTTTTCAGGTCAGGTGAAGTGGATTTATTGTCACACCATTCATACACCATATTGCAGCATAAAGTGGCATGAAGTAATGTGGTGCAACATATACATAACTACAGGACACGTGGAGGACAGGTAAAGAACTATGCAATAAATAAATAATAGATATGTGAATAGATAGTAATAATCTGAAGTAGTAAAAAATAAACAACAACAACTTTAGTAACAAGTGTAAAAAACAGTTAACAGTACACTAGTAACAAGTGTCCTGGATATAAATAAGCTACTAGGAGCAGATCTGAGGGCAGGCGGCAGCACAGAGTTCAGAGTCCAGGCCTGCAAAGGGTAGAAGCTCTTGCAGAACCTGGCAAAACTGGTTTGAATGCTATAGTATCTTCTGCCAGATGAAAGTGCGGCAAACAGACCGTGGGAAGGGTGGGAGTGGTCCACCAAAATGTTATAAGCTATGTGGATGCAAAGCTTTATAAAAATTTGTTTAATTGAGGGCAGAAAGGTCCCAATGACTTTTTCTACTGTGTGCACTATCCATTATAGCAGTGTTTCCCCACCTGTGGCTGCAGGTTTTTGTTCCAGCCAGATTCCTAATCAGTGACAACACCCGATAACGTTGATCTCATTTAATTAGCTGGTATTATTTTTCTTTTATTCTACATTCAGAAAAGCACAGCAGCATGATTTTTACATTTATAAGACATTTAGAAATATTCCTGCTTTTACTATAGATTTAAATGCTTAAGGTGGCGCAGTGGTAGTGCTGCTGCTTTGCAGTAAGGAGACTGTGGAAGATTGTGGGTTCGCTTCCCGGTTCCTCCCTGTGTGGATAGCGCTTTGAGTACTGAGAAAAGCGCTATATAAATGTAATGTATTATTATTAACTCTCTTTTGTTGATTTCATTCTATTTTGCCCTTTATCTTTGCAGTTTTTCCCCTTCGTTGTATCTTATTACTGACAATTAAAAATGAGCAGAGCAGACACCCTGCCAAACAACACTGAATAATCAAAGGGTGCAATTACGTTAGCATCAGACCCACTAATTAGTAAATAATGGATTAATTAAACAAATAGAACATCTGGAAAAGTAGAATGAATATCAAGATGAAACTATTGTTAAAAAGAAAAAAATACATTATTCCCATATAACTGCTTGGTACATTTTAATATATAATAATTCTTTGCATTTATATTGCGCTTTCTCACTACTCAAAGCGCTCGGCAATTGCAGGTTAAAGGCCTTGCTCATGGGCCCAACAGAGCAGAGTCTCTATTGGCATTTACGGGATTCAAACCGGCAACCTTCTGATTGCCAGTGCAGATCCCTAACCTCAGAGCCACCACTCTGCCTGTATGTGTGTATTTTTTTTTTACCAAACTTAGTTTTCTAATTTCTATATTGTTCCCAAAACACAGTACTTGGGAAATAGCAGTTCACTTAACTAGCCCAGGAGTCCAATTAAAAACAGAAGCTGGTTGGCACAAAAACCTGCAGCCACAGGGGGTCCGAGTTTGGGAAACACTGCATTATAGGACCTTACAGTTCACACTGCACTTCCCAAACCAGACAGTGATGCAGCTGGTCAGAATGCTCTTGTTTTTGCCCCTGTAGAATGGGGTGGGGGGGGGGGTTAGGGTTCCTCTTGCTTTCTTCAGCCAACAAAGGAAGTGGAGACACTACTGTGATTCTTGGCTATGAAGGTGGTGTTAATTGACCAAGTAGCGGTCAGCTGCCAGAATTTGGTGCTCTTCACCAATTTCATCACAGAGCCCTTGACGTGAGGTAGAGTGTGGACAGCATGGGCTTTCCAGAAGTCAAAAACTGTCTCTTTAACTTGTGACTTGGCTTTGCTGATGGTTATTGCAAACCAGAATTTTACAGGAAACTGTATTGTTTTGAATTAAAAGAGATCATTAGTAGGAACACCTCAGTGGTGTTGGTGTTAAAGAGATTGCAGCAGAACTCCATGTAAAAGGACATCACCAACAGCAGTATTCAGTTATGCTACAAAGGACATTTAAAGTTGATTCACTCAAACCAAAAAACTAATAACAACCTTGACACTCCGCTAGCATCAAATCCTAAAATAAGTACTGCCTCTGTATACTGTAGGTTTAAATAAATTCCTACCAAAAAAAAAATGTTACTAAACTACTTTTACTCACTCAAAGGCACCGTCCTGTTCTCTTCTTACTACATTCTGAAAAACAACATCCCCATAAGCTAAACAAAAATAATTGCGCTTCATTCTGTATACTCGTGGCTTGGCTCCATTAGTTTTTTCTACCTTCAAAAAGCACTCAATGCTAATTGTTGATTGGTATTGCAGACTTAATGACAATGTGCAATGTTGGCTTTTTTTAAAACGCAAGGCTATGCACTGATAAAAAAAAAAATGTAGCGGCATCAGTTTATTTCAGATTTATTGTTACATACAGTGTGCAGAGTAACATGAACTGTAAACTTGAATAAGGGCGTCACGCCGCCACTGTGCAGCTGCCTGAATCTCGCTACATATTAGGTTAGGTCAAATATAACATCCCAATAGATACTGATTAGCAAAACAGCCGAGCGTCCATTTCAGTATGTTACATTTCAAATGTGAAACTGCACACACTGGCTATGGCAACAAATTTCTTAGAAAAATGGTCCAGAATAAAATAAACTGGGGAAGAGTGTCTTTTTGAAATGCATCACATCAAAGCACAATCCAGGATGAGACAAAAGACATACTCTTAAGATAAACCCTGTAATCCGGTGAGACAATGGAATTTCTAAATTTGATGACTTGCCGCATTTGTTGATACTCTTATTTAAACTTTGTGAGCGCAGATGAAATCATCTGGAGCAGTGCACTGGCTAATGGGAATCGTAGTTTCCACGTGGCATGTGCCCAAAGTTGCATATAACATGAAGGTTCTGGGTAGGGAAAGTAAAACAAGTCAAATACCTATTTGACTGGATCAGTTGTGCGAAATCGACAACGCTCACAGCCACTGCGCCTGACAGACACTTGAGCTTCATAGCGTGCTTGATAAACGCATCTTCTTGGAGCTTCACCGAACTTTCCTGCTTTCACTTTTCTTCTGCAGGTGGCCTTTATTTGCAGAGTCTGCCTTGCTCCATTTCTTCATATGATCGCTGTTAGCGCAGTGGCCTCAGAGTGCCTCACTCGCTGGAGCATTTTTAAGGATAAATATTAAAATATAAACAAACACGGGTTGGCTAATTTTCTCTTTTTCACATCGTCACCAAATTTGAATCAAATCAGTCAAAGTGTTTTTGAGATATTTGTGCTATTTAGTTCTTCTATTTTGGGGGTTATCCCTAAATATTGATATATCGAAATGTCATTTTAAATACTGTAGATACAAACTGCCCTAGATGTACCATCCTGCTATATTTCAGCTTTTAGCTAAAAAAAGAAAGTGTTTTTGTTGATGAGTAAGTCAGTCAACTTTGCATTACATTTACAAAATTAAAATGAAGCTATGTTAATAATGACCCTTCTGTCATGAACATCAAGCTTGGATGAGTTGTACATTTTTGCCTGTGCCCCCTACTACATTATCCAGTGTCCCCTTGTATCTTCTCATTTCCCCAACATTAGAGGTATTTACCTCAGGAATTCTCAGTGGTGGCTTGGTCTTGTAGGTACTTTTCCTTTCTGCCTCTCACGGGTATTTAACTGAATCATCATGTTGTTGACAACTAAAGCACACTGGAAGGAACGTCTGACTTGGAAGTCACAGAGGGGCATTATGCAGGTGTTTGCTGTTGGAATAAATTCAACTGAAAATTTGTGGCTGGACTTGAAAATGACTGTTCTCTGTTTATTTGCCTGGGGATCAAGAGTGATTGATCAGTTTATACAAAGAAGAAGAATGAGGAAAAATGGCCAAGTCCAGATGTGCAAAGTTGATAGAGAGAGACCTATTGACACTGACTCAAGGCTGTCATGGCTGCCAATGGAGCTCCTACTAAATGCTGACGCGAAGGAGTGATTTATGTGATCAATGATTTTGTGTTTTCTATGTTGCAGAGATCTGTTACCACTTTGCCTTTAATTAAAGAGTCTTTTCCTGTTGATCAGTATCAAAAAAAACAAATTAAATCTAGTGATTCATTGTTGTATGATAATGTGAAAACTTCCATGGGGAAGCTCATTACGTTTAACAGATTTATAAAACAATACTGTATGATACAAATGCAAACCACAAGATGGCACTGCCAGCCTGTCTCTTACATATTCGATTACCTGCTATAAAACTGTATAAACTTTTTTTTATTATTAATTTCTAAACTTAGATCGAATGGAGAAACGCGTTGTATATTGAAAGAGTCGGGGCGAAGGGAAATATACATTTCAGCTCAATTAATTTAATACTCCGATCATACCATTTCCAACGTGAAAAACAAATGCTTGTAGAAAACGTTCAAGTGAAAAACTAGTAAAACTGAAGAAAGCCACAATGCAGCTAAAGCCCGTTCTCTACAAGTCCTTCTTCTTTCGGCTGCTCCCGTTAAGGGTCGCCACAGCGGAACATCTTCTTCCATATCTTTCTGTCCTCTGCATTTTGTTCTGTTACACCCATCACCTGCATGTCCTCTCTCACCACGTCCATAAACCTCCTCTTAGGCCTTCCTCTTTTCCTCTGGCCTGGCAGCTCTATCCTTAACATCCTTCTCCCAATATCCCCGGCATCTCTCCACCGCACTTGACCAAACCAACACAATCTCGCCTCTTTGACTTTGTCTCCCAACTGTCAACGAACCTTATTTACCGAATAAAACATCGTGTAAAATATTTTAGTACTGCTTAACTAACATAGTTAATACTTAAAATCTTGCGTTTCTTAAAAATAACCTACATTTTCTTGGTGAAACTGTAGCGGCGCCTCTTCCTTGACGGAGTTCTGTTGCTCAGGCCGCACATTCCCGCTGTTTTTGACCGAGTCAACTAGATTCCTTCGCGCATGCGTATTGCAAGTGTATGTCATCACACATTTTACTCTTCCCGCTCAAGAACTTCCGCGAAAATTCCCGTAATATCTAAGCATAACTGCGCACCCCAAATGAAACATAAAGCAATTACCGAGTTTTGCATTGTCGTGATAAATCTATGATTTGCACGAAATTGGCTAATATCCATCCATCCATCCATCCATCCACCCACCTTTCAAACAAGCTAATCCAGAGCAGGTGTGCGGGGAAGCAGGCGCTTTTTACCAGCAAGCAAAGAACGCAAGACAGGAACAATCCCTGGACGGGGTGCCATCCCGAAATGGGGTAATGTTCGCAGAGAATATTATTTATCTTGTTAATAGTTTTTTTTTGTTGTTATTTTACTGTCTTCTAATTAAGATTTTAGACTGAGTTAATAACTCCATTGCAGTATTTGGATGAATGCAATGCGAATTATTAATTCTATGTAGAGAAGTCATCATTAGCGGCATTAGAAATACAACTATAAGTAGTACTGGAAGTGGGCAATAATGTAAACGTAGATCTGTAGATTTTCTTTGATGAGAAATGTCAACAAATCCAAATCAGTTTGGCTTTTTAATACATATCCCATTTGTAATCTGATACAACATAAAGCGTCATATTTTTGCAGTACATTCGTAAAGGTGCCACAGTAGTTCTTCACAGCGATGCCATAGGGCAGGGGTAGGCAATGTCGGTCCTGGTGAGCCGCACTGGCTACAGGTTTTCATTCAACCCAATTGCTTAATTAGAAACCAATCATTGCCAATCTCAGACCTTATTTAATTTTATGGCTTGTTAGTCTGTGCAATGTAAGGCTCTTATATCGTAGATTTTTTTCCTTTCCAAGGATATCATCCAAATGATTTGAAGCCTAAAACAGATCATTTTCAGTCTG
Organism: Erpetoichthys calabaricus; assembly: GCF_900747795.2. Classification (NCBI taxonomy): domain Eukaryota; kingdom Metazoa; phylum Chordata; class Cladistia; order Polypteriformes; family Polypteridae; genus Erpetoichthys; species Erpetoichthys calabaricus. The sequence goes on along the minus strand of NC_041410.2, from coordinate 12,861,588 downwards.
TCACATTTTTCTATTAAGTGTTTTATTAAATCAAACCGTGCATGATGAACACACACAGATGTAATTGGAAAAAAGCTAGCTGGAGAACTGCTGGCTGCTTTGTCTTTTACATCTTATTGCTAATAAGGAGCAATTAAAACACTGAATGCAGCAGTTTAAGATTGAAATAAGCAATTAAGGTTGGAGCACCTTAACAAGCGAGACCACTAAAATGAAGCCTCAAAATGTCACTTAAGCAATATGTGCTTCATCAGCAATAATTGAGTTCTCGTTAAGGAACTGGGTTGGAACAAAAACCTGCACATACTGCGGCTCTCCAGGACCGACATTGCCTACCCCTGCCATAGGGGAACCACTTTTGGTGCCCAAAAGACCCATCCACACGAAGGATCTAGAAAGAACCTTTATTTATTTAGATCAGTTACAAGTTCGATACAGTCAATAACCATGGGTCATGATTTCAGAAGGACTCCCGCTGTATTCGTACAGTAACACGGGCTACGTTCAGGCTTTCTTAATTATTTAGTGTCATGCTAGGTAGCCTACTATACATTAAAGATTTATTTTTTATAACATATTAATATACGGTTTTCAAACCACAAAGGACCAACTTCATACGCAGAGAAACCGTCCCATAATGACACGGTGCGTTGTCAAGCAAGGAGACCCACACAGCCCAGTAAACAACCGCAACGTCCCATTAAAGAATCAGTATCGTTAAGAGTGTAGTCAAATCCGCTGAGCTGCTGCTCCGTCAGAGTTTAAGCGCACGAATTCGGGGGGTCGCTTTTAATTCTAATTCTCCATCAAGCGCCTTACCTTTCACACCCCGAGGATCTCAGCACATCGCTCCAGCTACGTGACATCTAGCAGGTCCAACGTGAAGTTTCCCCTCAGTACGAGCAGGTTAGGAGACAAGACACTGGCGCTTCTCCTCCGATGACGATAGGGACCCTGAACATGTCCAGACACAACACAATACGGCACGACCCCTGAGTTCGGCACTATAACCAACAGGGGCAGTCTGTCTGCTATGCTTCTAGGCCCCTTCTTAACAAAATCATAGCGACTGTTTGGTATAAATTTTGACTACTTTTACGGGGCGTAGTGGTTATGGCTTTGGACTTCAAGCCCTGACGATGTGAGTTCAAATCCCGCTACTGACACTGTGTCACCCTGAGCAAGTTACTGTACTTCATCAACCTGTGCTTTAATCAGAATAATAAGCACAAGAAATGTAATCAGTTGTATTTGAAATTTTCTAAGAAATCGTGTATAAAGATGTCAGCAAAATAAAAATAAATTTAATCCAAAATATCCATCTATCCGTGCCCTGCGGTGGGCAGGCACCCTGCCCGGGGTTTGTTTCCTGCCTTGCGCCCTGTGTTGGCTGTGATTGGCTCCAGCAGACCCCGTGACCCTGTAGTTAGGCTACAGCAGGTTGGATAATGGATGGATGGTTATCCATCTATCCGCTTTGTTAAGAACGTCTCCGGCTTAAAAAATAACACCAATCCCGTTTGTGTAATATCTGGATGTACTCAAGTATGTGTACAATATGTTTTTTATTGAGCAAAGCCTCTTCAAATGCTCTAAACGTCTAAATTCAGTCAAACCAAACTGTTCATAATTTAGAACGGCACTTCTCGACCACTGGAGCCCACAGTGTTTGTTTGTTCCAATCCGTTGCGCAATCATTTCTAAATTGAGCTGATCAACTGGTCTTTATTCTTATGTTTGTAAGAAATTAAGAAATATTTCTTTTTTTCCAAACCTTTAAATGATTAACTGTTTTTGTCATTTGGATTGTGCTCTCTGAATTGTTTCCTAGTAATGACAATAAACAATGAGAAGACTAAACAGCAGGGTAAGCGATACTGAATGCTGAAAAGCGGCAGCTACTTAAGCGTCTGACCCACTGGGTACTCATTAGGAAATAATTGGGTTAAATAACCAAAACACCTGCAAAAATGGAATGAAAATCACAGAGAAGGCAAAACTCCTAAGAAACACTTAACCATGTGACATATTGTAATGGGAGGTATGGAGGACCAGGTGTGATGGTGTTTTTTTTTTTGATCTGGGCAGCAGGCCACCATAATGAATCATCGTCCTGGATGGACAGGCATCCCAGACGGAAGGATCAGTGTTCCCATTCTCTGTCAGGAGGCCTTGATAATGGATGGATGATGTATGCCTGCCAGGGACTTTGGGTTACCCCAGTACACTGGGTGGCAACACCCCTCTGGCATACCTCCTGTTTGGACACATGCAGGGCAGCATGGGAATTGTAGCTCTGGAGGGCAGCCCTGTTGGGGTTCATAGGCTACAACAGGTGACCTGCTGGTTGGGCTGGAGGTTCTGCCTGACCCAGAAATGCTTCCTGGCTACAGTACTGACATACCGGCAGTGCTGCTGGGTGTCCACCACGAAAATGAGCCCACTGCTTGACCCACAAAAATAGGTCAGATTCCTGCCTGGCTTTTCCCAATATAGGTCTCATCCCAGGCAAGTCTGACCCTAGAAAATTGGTAGGCTTTGGCCTACTCAGGCCCAAAAGAAGCTCAGGACACACAGCACAAAAACAATCCAAAAAAGTCTCAAAGTATATCAAAAATATCAAAAAATAGAGAGAAACCATAACATCTCTACCAATGTATCTTCAGTAAAGGTAGCACTTAATTAACAAATCCTAAAAATTGAAATTAGTAAGAAATTAATTAAATCTCTGCAGTGGGTTAGAAAATTAGTGAACAGATAAGGAGGGACAAATGTCAGTGGCCTCCACCTGTTAAACTATTCCTGTTTATTTTTGGGTGTCGTCTCATTGTTGCCCCTCGTCTCTAGTGCACCAAAGCAGCTGAAACTGATTAACAACCCCCTCTGCTACTTAACTGACCAGATCAATATCCCACAAGTTTCATTGACTTAATGCTATACTCTTATTAAAAAGTTCTCCTTTAATTTTTTGAGCAGTTTATTTTATCTTCACCAGTCCACCTAACCTGCTAGCCTCTGGCAAGTCTCCCTAACCCTATTGGAGGAAAGCAGAGCAGCTGAAGGAACGCCACGTGAGCACAAGGAGAACATGCGGACTCCACGCAGAGCATAGCCAAGGACTTGAACCCTGGACTCCTTACTAAAGGGAGCAGCGCTACCACAGTGCCACCATGCCACCCACTTAGTAATAATAACTTTCAAAAACTTAGATGTCATTTACAATCTTTAAATTTTTACAGGTCATCAGTTCCGCTTCATTCTTCAAGTCTAGGACTTAGCCAAGCGAACACATTTCACACATCCTCAAAATGGACGTCTCCCCATGTAGTAAGTTGGGAGGGGGGGAAGCGAAAAAAAAAAAAAAACGATTTGTGGCACAGAAGTTTCATTTTGATTGGCTTGAAATATACAAGACGCTTGTGTATTGAGTGCAAACGTGTGCCAAATAAGAGTTGGCATAGGGTACGTTATTGAAGTTGGAAATGTTAATCAGCTTAACCGTCAAATGTGCAAAGGACTGGATTTGGATTTACATGTAAAGAAAACAATTAAAAAAACACACACAGGCGTCAGATGAACTGCATTAGATCTCAATTCACCCTGTAGCCCTGGACTGGATAACCAGATTAGACTAACGCTGGATGGATGGATGGATGGATGGATGGATGGATGGATGGATGGATGGATTCTGTTAAGACTGAAGGCTCCAAACACCATATACGGGTCCTGGCTTTCAAAATCTACACCCAGACTTAGAATGCAAACTAGAAATCAAAATTGACTTTTCCTGCAAACTATAAGCAGGCTTCGGCCTATACAAACACAAAAGGGGAAAACAACCAGTAGCGCTGTAACAGTGTGGGAAGTGCAAGAAACAGAGGAAAGGATTCAGACACCTTACACTAGAGCACTGGTGCGGCCCTAAAAAGTACCTTTGGCTTCTTTAGCGACACCTCCACCATGCCACCCAAGTCCTATGTGACACCATGTGCTCCTAGCTACCTGTTTCCTTCAGCCTGCCCGAGTCATTCTTGTGGTGTTAGAAGTGAGATAGAACCAAGTGATGACCCCAAGACAGAAGATTGGTTTAGCACTAAATACCAGTGGACCCCTCGAACACACTTATGATAGCTCACACTGGGCAAACCTGGTTGTTACAGTGGAGTCAGAAGTGGGATAGAACTGACTGTCAACCCCGAGACAAAGGATTGCTTTAGCACTAATACTAGGTTTTTTTTTTTTTTTGAAAAAATATACTTTATTTACATATATGTTTGGGTGATATACATAAAACACAATCCAGTACAGTGTCCTGCGGTGGGTTGGCACCCTGCCCGGGATTGGTTCCCTGCCTTGTGCCCTGTGTTGGCTGGCATTGGCTCCAGCAGACCCCCGTGACCCTGTGTTCGGATTCAGCGGGTTGGAAAATGGATGGATGGATGGACAATCCAGTACAATTACAATATATAACTGTCTACTAAAATAGAAAAGACTGTATTCAGCTATAGTCTGATACAGTCTTACACTACTCCATTCCTACTACACCATATTTATATGTACATTGCTCAAATATATGAACAAAAAAAAACCTTTACAATGTTACAAGCCGTGATAAGATTTGGTTTACAAATTGGATCACATTTAACACTACATTTAATATACTGTTCCACATTTACAAGTTATTGCAGTCTCGACTTTGTCCCCGTCCTTGAAGGCTTGTCCTCAAAGAGGGGGCTTTGCCAATGCAGTAAAATAAAAGTCACATTAATACACCTCTTGGAGGGAGAGGTGCCTTCGCATATCCTCAGTTCTTCAAGGAGTCCAGAATAGAATAGTCTCTGAGGAGGCTGCGGATGTATCTGCAGTAGTCCTGGATTGTCTTCCTTTCCCTCCTGAGGACGAGGCGGTTCCTGGCGACCCATAGAGCGTCCTTCACGCAGCACATGAGACGCCATGCCTCCTCGGTGGCTTCCAGCGAGTGGGTACCCGGGAAAAGTCCATAGAGCACCGAATGGTGCGAAAGATTGTCTCTGGGTACCGACTCTTCCAATTCCTCTTCTAGGGCGTCAAGGAGTGACTGTGCCACTGGGCATTCCCAGAAGAGGTGCAGTGCGTCTTCTTCCCGCAGGATGCACCACGGACAATTTCTGTACCTGCACAAATTCCTGGCGTGCATGAACGAGCGGAGAGGCAGTCCCCCCAGCACGGCCATCCACGCCAGGTCCCTGTGCCTGTTTGTCAGTTCCTTGGAGGCTATGTTCTCCCAGACCACCGTGGCTGTCGCGGATGGTAGGGTTCCGATAGTCTCCGTCGTGTCTTAGCACTAATACTAGTGGACCACTTGACCACACTTACTGTATGATGGCTCAGACCTGGTACACCGGGTCACTCCATACCCCTTAAGTGTCCTGGCGGAAGGAGTCTGTGGTACCCTCAAAGGTGTGGGGTCTGAGAAGAGGGCAGCATAGTGACCCAGGGTCCTGACATGAGAAGGATATTCTTTTTGGGAGGCAGAGGACTATCTGAGGGGGGCCGGGTTCCCCACACAAACCGGTTTATATAAGCAGCCTTTGTATCCAGCAGGGGGCACTAGCTCCCTTGCTAGAATGAGTTCTTTTGTAATTGTGGCATGTTACATAACCTGAATCTATATAGATATAATATAAAAAGGCGATTCCCCTCCCTTAGTGATACAGCAGTAAGAAATCACATAGGAGAAATAACTTAGCTTTGTTTAATGATGGCTTACGCTCCATAACAGATTAAGGAAGCCAATGGCAAGAACCCAGTTCGGGAGTGGGAGCCCGATGTGTAGAGTCTGCCATTTTTGCTGTGCAGTTGAAGGATTTTCAGGATCGGAGGATGTTATCTCCCATCCGTCCGTCAGCTTCAAAGGTGTGCCAGGCGATGTTCCAAGGCTTTATACTCTTTCTTCATGTGCAGGCCCCCACTTAGGTGAATCATGCCATTCCAAACAAGGCAGAAGAGGATACAGTTTCATGCTGACTTTGACACACCAAACTAGTATACAGTGGTCCTCAGTCTGACTGCCCATTTCGCAGTTGTGTTTGTCTGTCTTGTCTTCTAATGCTCGCCTAGCAATTCTAAATGGTGAATCCCTGTGCTAAATCTGCCTCGGTGTCAACTGGGCATGTGAGTAGGAAAAGGCAGATTTATAAAGTATATTTGCACAGAGCACAGTGACATATTAAACTTATACACATATTACAGCCTTGTGAAGACATGAGTATGGGTGCATACACATCACTGTGAGTAAGCACTTTATTCCATACTTTCCTGCTGCAGAGAACTATTGACATATGTGCATGGCTCCCTGCAAACCTTGGATGTGGACCTTGACTTTGGGTCACAGAACTGGGGGATAATGTGGCAGTCGAGCTGCCTCTAACTTTGGGGTGATCAGAGTGAGGTGGAGTGAGGAAGAGCTGGCCAGTGTGGACCGGGGGGACGAGGCAGCACCACAGGAGACCTAGCAACATGGAAGGTGGTATTGTGGGAGAAGCCAAAGGTGCATTTAAGGGCCATACCCCGCTGTCGGGCCTAAACTGGCTGAATCCATTTATTCATTTCTTGCACCCACCGGGTTCTTACAGTATTCAAAAGTAATTTTAAATGATCATCAAGATACATAAAAGAGAGAGGGGAACCATGAAAACCTCTGACCCTAAGAATCAAAATTATATTGAGAGAATTCATTAACCAAAAAAAAAAAAAAAATAAAATAACAAAACCAGTCCATAATTCCAAAATCTTAGTCGAGGTAGAATTGGAGCTTGAGAGGATCTGCCAGGAAGAACTGGACAAACTGCCCAAATCAAGGTGTGCAAAGCTTGTAGAGACTTATGTAAGACGACCTGAATCTGGAATTGCAGTTAAGGGGGCTTCCACAATGTACTGAATTAAAGGTCTGAATACTTCTAGGAATTAGAGATTTCAGTTTTAGATTTTTAAGAAATGTGCAAACCTGTCTGAAGACATGTGTTCACTTTGTCATTGCCTGTAGATTGATGGGCTAAAACGTCAAATGTTTCTATTTCAGATGAACTCCACATCACAATAAAGTGTGCAGAAAGTGAAAGGGTCTGAATACTTTTAGAATCCAGTGTATACTGAAATGCACATGGATTCAATCAGTTAGCTGAAAATGCGATTGGGATATTTAGAAGATTTTTCAGACTGTTACAATGTAAAGTAAGTTACTCAGAGGTTCAGATATCTGAATGGCCGACGCTGAAATGCATTTTAAGTCACCTGAAGTTCAGCTTGAGATCTCTCCAAATGGGGATCTTCTCCTGTGATTCTTTCGAGAAGCACGGCATCTATGTCTTTGGTTTTTGCGCCGTGTCAAACTTGTTACACAACAGCAAGTCTGATTGGCTGCCTAATTGGCTCTTGGCACCGAACGCACTAATTAGGCCGTGTCCCGTGATCGTGGGCGGATAGAACGAGAAAGGAGGGGCCGGGGGAGCGAAGCGCGAGGGAGTCCCGACGATGAGCTCCAGTGCATCCCGCTGTCCAAGACAGAGACCTTAGCGGACAATGGGATTGTGTGAATCACATCGCTGGCCTGCCGTCTGAAGAGCGACTTTTACGGGATTGGTATTGCAGCAGTCGGCGAGGGAAACTTGGGAGAACAGATCGTCGGTGCGCAGTAATCACAGGATTGGCGATGCTTCCCCTATCGGACCGTAGGAGGACGAGATGTCCCGTCTCGTTGCACGTTGCCTGTCTGTCTCTTGCGGTTTACGGTGTCGTTCATTTTTTCTACAAAGTGGCAGCAACTTCTGGGACTCCACGCGTCGCTCGAGTACGTCGAGACTTGGGTCAGTTGTTTGACTATCTAAATTATTATTTCTAGGAATACCGGGGGGGATTTCTGATAGACTTCACCGCACAAAGAGGCTCTGGCAGGAGCAACAGGTAGGCTTAACTCAGAGAAGCGAATGGATCGTCTAATAACGAGAAGAGGCAAAAAGCTCCTTTGGAACCCCGACTTGTTTTGTTTCCGGTGTGGTAAAACTTCAGGGAAATAAAGTCATCGAAGAGTTTTTTCGTGTGCCGAATGTATCAATGTACGAAATAAACGCGATGGAAATAGCGAAGAATGCACACTCTAAATATGGCTGCAGTTTTGCAGGATGTCTTTATTAATTCATCCACCCTGCCCTTCATATTCTGAATATTTCTTTTTTTCCTTTACAGCAAAGTTTTAAAGTACGGAAATTTTCAGAAAACCTCAAGAACTAAACCTGGACGGGTCGGCAGTTCGGTGCGCAGCCTACTCCCGCACACATTAATAATGGATGCGTTGTAGGGACTCCGGTTAATCTTAACGTTAGTCTCATTGACATGGGGAGCGGAGACGGGCACGGTGGGGTTAGGATAGGAAGCCGTCTTCGTTGCTCTCCATTTATTTTTAACCCGCTTACCCATTCTGAAAATTCGGGGAGTCGGTGTTTATCCTGCCAGTACTGGGAACAAGTAAAGAAACGAAACACCGATGGACGGGACGCCAGTCATTGGTGGGCACCGTTGTGCAGGAGGGTCGACAGTCGGTGGTACATTCGCATCTTTAAACACTGAGGTGACAGTCCGAGTAGAAACTCGCAAAAACCCACTAAATTAATTAAAGCTGAAAAATCGGAAGGCTTTTTTTTCCTTGCTATTTATTTTTGTGTGTCTGTATAATTAGTTACGTAACAATTCCCTAACCTATATAAAATGTATTAAACGTGGTACAGTAAACAACCGATATACGCTGAATTTTTAAAGCAGACGTTTAATATTTAAATTCAGACTGATTTCATTCATTTTTTAGATCTTTGTGTATATACTTGACTATATATGTGTGTGTGTGTGTGTGTGTGTTCACATACAAATATAAGTTATCAAGATACCCTTAAATTGATTTAACACTATAGCCAAGACATTGTTTCTAATGGCTATTAATGCTTAATGAATTAAATGACCTTTTATTTAAATTTATAATTCGCACATAACTGCAAAGCCTCGTTTTCATCAACCATTCCTCCACTGTGCTGATGGTCCGCACCCTTCACTTATCCTTAGTCATTTGAAGTGCCAGTGGGTTATTAGAGAAACCTTTGTCACTGCATTAGCACCACTGACCGCTATCTTGGTTCATTTGGGTTGCAAGGTCCTGGCGTTCCTAAAGTGGGGGGGTTGTTCGGGTAATGATTAGTAGTGAAACGTTTTGCTTTTGACTTGAAGTGTCCCAAAGAGACTGCTTATGTATAGGGGTCTGTGCTACACCCCAGCTAAAGTCCAGTTCTGGGTTCAATTCAATGCAGGGATGCTGGACTCGGAGGCAGAGTTTCAAGGAAAAAGCCATTTGTGAAACTGATAAACACTTAATGGGCAAAAGAACACGGACAATGGACGGAAGATGACTGGAAAAAGCATAACATGGCCAGCACGCCCGAGTCGTCTTTTCACTGTTGCAGATGATCCTGGTATCTGACGTGTATTCAATGAAGAAGCCAACTGAGGAGCTGTAAGATGTTTGTTTCTCACACTACACACTCTGATGTCCTTCTCCATTTATGAAGTTGTCCAGCTGGGCCTTCCCCTTCTTTTTCTATCCTGGTCAGATCCACTTTCTTCTCTTCTCTCAACAGTGGCGTAGCGTAGTGGGGGCGGCAGCCCACCCCGGGTGGCACTTTTAGGGGGTGGCAAAATTTCACAATAAATAATAATAATATCTTGTAAAAATTTGAACCATACCTAAATAAGGGGGCGGCGGAATTTTCCTCCGCCCCGGGCGGCTGACACCCACGCTACGCTACTGTCTCTCAAGACAGTAATGGACATCTTGGTATGAAATTTTCAGGTTCTTGGGAACCTGTTACATGGAATAACCACCTTCATTGTGCAAGAAAAAGAAAACGGACAGACCTGTTTTTTGAGAAAGCGGTTTCATTATGGAGCCCAGAATTGAACTTTAGGGATGTCCGTACCTTGTAACCCAAGTGAACTGAATGACGGGATTTGGGGGTGCTAATGTAGTTCCGCAGGTTTCTCTAATAATAGGCAGTTAAACTCGACTAATTAAAGACACTGAAGGAATGGCCCCCAATAATGGGGCTTTGCAGTCCTATGTTGGGAGGGGGGATAGAAATAATCGGTCATTTCAAGCACTAGCAGCCATTAGAAACACTAGGAATGTTTTGATTCTATTTTATAAATTTAATTAAATGGTACCATGATTTAAAAAAAAAAAAATCTATTGAAACATGAAAATGTCTGGGCGTGTCAAGACTTTTGACTGGTGGTGGGTATTTGTGTGTGCGTAGACATTGTGATAAATAACCAAGCATTGACACACAAGGAGGTGTGGGGCAGCCTCCCATAGAAAGGGCTGCAAAATCGGGGTCTTTACAGACAAGAGTCCAACACAGGATGAGGTTTGGTGCCGACAGGGTGGGTTTTTAAAGGCGTAAGGAGGACGCGACGTCTTCAGGGGTGGAACCGGACGTGATGTCGTACGGCCCAGGCGGAGTTTCCCGCATTTGCTTTCTGTTGGATAATGTAGTGAGAAGTCAAGCAAAATGCCCCCCTTTATTGGATAACTGAACAGATTACAATATGCAGGCTTTCGAAGCAACTCGGGCCCCTTCTTCAGGCAAAAATGCAATACAGAAACTGGAGTTCCCTGTGTTTGTGTAGACACCTGGACAAAGACAGCACTGGGAAACCTTAAAGTGAGACATCTTAGATGTAAAAAAATTAAATCTCTTCAGGCTAAGATTCCAAGAAAGGGTCGGTGCAGTCTGCCACCCCCTGGTCCGACTGGGAATTACCTTTTGAGCCCTTTAGCTGCCTCCCATGCGCACGTGTGTGACAATATGCAGACTGTACACACACAGATACACACACTTTATCTGGAAATCTTACCTCTACCCATATCATATTCAGTATAATGTACACTTGTTAGTATTTTTAGTATTTTGGTGTACTTGTCAAGGCCCAATTGAATATGATAAATTGTATTATTTATGTCATTGTGTGTTGTATTACTGTATAATTAGAAGATATTAATAAATAAAATATATTTTTTTTTTTAATTAGGAAACCAAACCCACTGTGTGGCTCCTCCATCATCGGAATTTCCAGAAGCATTCTTCAATGAACAGGAAAGGAAAGATGGCGGAATCGTTATCCATTTCATCATTATATTTTACATGCTTTTGGCCATCTCCATAGTCTGTAACGACTACTTTTTGCCATCTTTAGAAATAATAAGTGAACGTAAGTGGTGTTTTATTCATTTTATTTATTTTCCTTCTTAGAAATTTGTAAGCCCACTGAGTAATTATTAGAGCCATACCACCTGCATTCCAGAAGAGCTCACTCACCTGAAGCTAATCCAGTACTTGGATGGGAGACCATCTAGGACAGGGCGTCCCCAACTCCGGTCCTGGAGGACCACCGTGGCTGCCGGTTTTCATTCTAACCCTTTTCTTAATTAGTGAGCAGTTTTTGCTGCTAATTAATTCCTTTTCCTTTCATTTTAATTGACTTGTTTTTAAGGTTTGCTGCCCTGAATTGCTTCATTTCTTTCCTTAAATGGCACCCAAACAGAAATGAAGTGTGAAATGAGTGAGCCGACAGGAGACCGGCGAAGTCAGGGCCTCAAACTCCAACCAATTTCGCTCCAACCAGTTGCTTCATTAGGCGCCGAGTCTTGTCATTAATTAAACCCGTTTTTTAATTCCATGGCTTGTTGCTGCTCTCATTGTGCAATGGCAGGCATTTCTAAAATTGTTGATTTTCTCTTTTCTAAGAGCTCTGGTCAGATGTTTAGGTGACCTCAGCCGATCAGCATTCCTGAGACCTTCACGTTTCTTTATTTTCAGATATTGTATGATGGACACCAGTTGTTTTGGCTCATTTTGTATCTCATTATTGTTTGGCTGCTAATTAAGGAAAAAGAAACAATTGAGGGGTCTGAGTCTTCAAGAGCAAGTCAAATAAAATGAATTCAAAAGAAGTTAATTAGCAGCAAAAATCGGTCACTCATTAAGAAAAGGGTGAGAATGAAAACCTGCAGCCACTGCGGCCCTCCAGGACTAGAGTTTGAGACCCCTGCACTACACCATAGTATGTGTATTTTAAAGAAATGAACTCCTTCACCACCTCAAGTGGACGAGATAATCAAATTTATGGAAGGCTGCTGACTAGCATTAAGGGGAAGGAAATCCAAGCACTGATGCAGACCACAAGAAGTAGGCTGAGGCCATCATCCCAGCGCCCTCCACTCTGCCACTTTATTAAGCTTAAAAGAAATCTTTTTATAGTCGTGTGTTGGCCGATGTTCACTCTTAATAACGGTTCTAAAATGGCACTTTATGGGGTGGTGTGTTTCCTCGTAGTTCTGTTGCTTGACGGAGGACCGTTTATTTACTTGGAGGGTCCTTTACACTTGACGTTGTGGGCTTTGAAAAGATTCTTGATATGCCGACGAAACAGAACTCTTGAATGTTGTTATAAGCAGGATACAAACGGCTCAAGAGAACTTGAACTGCGCCTGTGTGATTGGACGCAGCGGGAGTTCTTACAAAGTCGGGGAACCCACTGGGATCCAACAGATCATGTACGTATAGTGTTATGGATGGCGGCTGGTGCCATTACCTGACCGGGTCGCCTCCGTCATGGAAGGACAGGGGGAGATGACATACAAAGGGCATTATCTTCCCAACCCCCATCCTTCCATAACGGAGGCAACCCAGTCGGGTAATGGCACCGGCCGCCATCCATCACAGTCGATAGATCTTTTTGTCCCCAGGGTTATGTTCATGGTTATTTATGGAGGTTATTTTACAGATCTAAATGAGTAAAGTTTCTTTTGAGAACCAAAAATGGTTCTGCTATAGCATCTCTCTGAGAACCTCCGACACCTTTATTTATAAGAGTGTTGGATAAATTGATCCTGCGTACGATTTGTATGCGAGTGCAATCTGAGTTTGTGTACATGTTGAGGTATCCGTACGCGTGAATGGCATTCTTCATATGCAGCATATGCTGGTGCTATGTGTGTTTGAGTCCGTTTGCATTCCCAGTGCCATACTGTTAGGTGTGTAAGTAATAGATAACGTGTGTATATTTGTGTAGTAATGCACCTTGTTAATGGCGCCATGTAATGTGGGGTGGGCTCCTGCACCTCCTTGGTTTAAACTTTTAAACAGATTTTGCAAAATATTAATTCATAGAAAATTAATTATTTTTCAGGTCTTGGCCTTTCTCAGGATGTAGCCGGAGCGACGTTTATGGCAGCCGGCAGCTCTGCACCTGAATTAGTGACGACGTTTCTGGGTAATCTTACGGATGTTTAAAGTGGGAAGTGATTCTTCATCTGGGGTGTTTATGACTTTATTCTTGTGTATGTCTTTTTTTTTTTCTTTCTTTCTTTAGGTGTGTTTGTCACAAAGGGGGACATTGGAGTCAGCACCATCGTGGGGTCTGCAGTTTACAATTTGCTGGGTATTTGCGCGGCGTGTGGATTATTGGCATCCGTGGTATGTAGCGTGCCGAGTGATGGACTGATACACTGTGAAGGGCTTTTAAAAAGATGACATTTAGATCTGTTCTGCGTGTGGGTGGCTAGCGGGTGCAGTCGTTGGCACTCGAGTCTCACAGATGGGTTATTTTAAGTTAAATTCCGACCTCCCATTGTTTTGTGTTAGGTTTGCATTTTCTCTGTTTGTCTCTGTGACCACCCCCAAAAAGACACACATTTCCTGGGCCACTTAGTGCAACCTGCGTAAGTGTGCCATGTGATTGCTGGCACCATGTCCAGGGCCGTTTCCTGCCTCATGCCCATTGCTACCAGGATCAGCTCTGGCCTTCCACAACCCTGAATTGGCTTGAGCAGGTTAGGGAAGGAAATGTTATGTTTTGTATGTTGGGCACTGCCACTTCACAGTTGTTTTAGGGTCCAGCATTCACATTCCGGGCCTGGCACTGTTGGTGTTAATTTTGCCCTTTTGTCCCCCTGACTGCATGTTTTTTCTTCTGAATCCCAAGCACATATAATGTACACTTGAGGGCCAGCTCTAACTTGGTCTCCTATAAGTAACTGTGAGGGGGTGCTGCTGTCCCGTGTAGTGCTCCTTCCAGACCCAAAGGGGGGTAGGTATCCTCTTCCCCATGAAAATGGAGGAAAGGGTGGCTGTTCTATGTGGCATCTCCATCAAATCTGGCTTTTACCTTGGCCTCTTGGTGTTGGAGTTTGGCATCTCACACTGCTCACAACTGCTTTGCTTGGCAGGATTTGTATTGTCCCACTACACCAAGAGAGTGTTTTTGGGGTGTTGGTGAAAATGCATTGCATGTGTCTTTCTGACAGATGGTGCCTCACAGTCATTTGTAGTACTAAAGCACATTGCATCTTTCCAACAGATGGTGCAACACAGATATTCATAGTAATACAATGCATTGCATGTCTATTTCTGACAGATGGTGCCTCACAGACATTTGTAGTACTAAAGCACATTGCATCTTTCTAACAGATGGTGCAACACAGACATTCATAGTAATACAATGCATTGCATGTTGGTAGTCACTTTGGAAAGGCACTATATGATAGCCATTTGTTCACTAATGCCCATTTGTCCCTCAGCACTTACACTTGCATTCAGTTGGCCTCCTGATTCTACCCAAGAAATTGTCAACAAGTTTAGCAGTTCAGTTTTGTTCTGTGGTATAACCTTACGAGGCATTTATCAAGATCTAAAGGGAAAATGAAGCTTGTGTCTTTTGTTTAGTCATATTGGGGTTTGACGTGATCTTCAGCTGAACATGGCTGAGCTACCTTCCATGGCTGCCCCATTTGAAGATCAAAGCTATACATTTATACCCCCAAGTCACAGATGTCAAGTTTAACCGAGGTGTGCCTTGAGCTGAGCCGTGCCATGCGGCATGTGACCGTGACATCCTCAAGGTCTCCGCTAAAGGCATTCCGCTGGGCGGAGCAGGCAGGCCGATGCCAGGCTTCTTGGATTCTTATTCATGTTTCCCTGACTTGAACGTTACCTCTTTGTTAATAGTTGACACAAGTGAGTGATGAGCACACGCTTCTCTGTTTATGGCGTCCTGCAGGTTCATCTTCACAGTGGGCAAAGAACATCTGGGGTCCTATGACCAAAAGCCCACCCAGACCCCTCTGAGCAATGTATTGTACATCTAAAATTTAAAACAAGAAAATAATTTAAAAGAGAGGCTCGGCCTGCGTAGACGTCATCAAAGACAGGACCTCTGTGTTCTTCCTCCTTCCACCAGCCTAAGGGAATTCTGTCTAGAAGATGGTGGCACAAAGCCGTCTCCGGATACCAAGACGAGAAAACAAAAGAGAGCGTGATCAGTCACAAGTTTAACAAAAAAAAAAAAAGATTTAAAAAGTACGTTTTTAAGATGCAACTTAAACAACGGTACCGGGCCGGCCTGAGGTATCTCAGTAGCTGGATGATTCTGTCTTATTTGGAGCTTAGAAAGAAGTGGTGGGACTACTTTTAGTTATTTCTTCTATGTTTTGCTTTCGGAATAGCATGTCAAGCAGATCTGAGGTTACGATTGGGAATCAAAGTTGACAAACATGAAGGTGCGACGACATAAATGAATAAACGCCGGCCCCCCACTTCACCCTGAAATGCATACTTTACGATTCATAATGGATGGATCGATCATTAAATTCTGCCTGCCAGTCTGCGTGTATTTTTCATTGCAGTGTGAGTGGCACCCGCTTTGTTTTTCATGTTGCATGTCGTATTCCTTTTTTTGTTGCCTCATTTGTCTGCTGGCCATAAGAGCGACTCCTGAAGTGTTTAACAGCGAGTCAGACTCCGCCCCCTCCAGTTCATTGGCTGCACTAAGCACTGTGGGCGTTTTTCTTGATTTATCTTGCAGGTGTCCCGGCTGTCTTGCTGGCCTTTATTCCGAGACAGCATGGCGTATGCCATCAGCGTGGCAGCTATTATCGCCATTATTTATGACAATAAAATATACTGGTAAGAGTTGTGTTTTATTTAATTTTTTTTTTTTTTAATTAGCTAATTTCTTGCACCCGATGTTCGGAATTTTTAGGTTTGTGGAGTTTGCATGTTCTCCCTGTGGTCAAATGTGTTTTCTTATCCTTTCACTCCTCAATTTCAAAGTCATGCAGGTTACGTTGGTTGGCTACTATGATTTGTCCTGGTAGGAGTGAGTGTGCCCAGTGATAGACTGGCACTCCATCCATGGCTGTTCCTAGGGTGAAATGGGTGTTCACCTAGGGTGGCAAAGATTATTTTTGGGGTGGTTTGGGTGGCATGTTTTTTTTTTTGGCATATGTAGTCATTGGCATCTGGATGGGTGGCTAGGGGTGATGTTTGGTACCCGTAAACACCCCCCACACCCCACTTTTCAATCTTGCATTCTTGTACGACTCATGTGAAATTCCAAGGGGTGCCCTATCAAGCAACCCCCCCGCTCCTCAATCTTTCATGCAAGTGTGACTGCCAACTTGTCTGTCTCAGTTGTGTGGCTGTACAGAGGGGGTCCACCCAACACTCATTGATCCAACAGCTATATGTATCTCATTTAGGGGTCATCCCGTCCCACCCCCATCTCTCCCTGCCCGGATGTCAATCTCACATGCAGGTCCGACTCTTCGCTCTTCTGTTTTATTTTCATGGACCAGTTGTGTGGATGTACAACCACCCCCCCCCACTCCCCACAATAAGGGTCATAGATACTGCATCAGCAACAACAACAACATTTATTTATATAGCACATTTTCATACAAAAAGTAGCTCAAAGTGCTTTACATAATGAAGAAAAGAAAAATTAAAATAAGACAACATTAGTTAACATAGAAAGGAGTAAGGTCCGATGGCCAGGGTGGACAGAGAAAACAAAAAAAAAAAAAAAAACTCCAGAAAGCTGGAGAAAAAAAATAAAATCTGTAGGGGTTCCAGGCCACGAGACCACCCAGTCCTCTCTGGGCATTCTACCTAACATAAATAGTCCTCTTTGTAGTTAGGGTTCTCACAGAGTGACTTGATGCTGATGGTCATACAGATTTCTGGCTTTTAATCCATCCATCACTGTTGGAACATCATGGTGCTTTGGGTAGATGGTGGTGGCGCAAAGGAAACAGAAGAGAGAGTAGGGGTTAGTACAGATTTTGAATGAATAGTTAAAATATGAATTGGATATACAGAGTATCAGTGAAGTTATGAGAAGGCCGTGTTAATCATCATAAGCATCAGTGTGTAATGCCTTTGCGGACCATCCCCTCTTCCTGGTCTTTGGAGTAACACGTATAGCAGTTGCCTTCAAGACCCCATGATTTGTGTGCAACAGTTCCACTCTTGCCTTGGGAAGCAGATAAGCCACAGCCAACACTTGGGGGTCCATACTTTATACCCCGTCCTGCTGGCTTGCCATGATCCTAAATAATTAATGGATGCTTTTGGGTATCGCCCTGTTGCTCAAGGTGCCAGGGGCAGCAGAATGAAAGCAAACTGTTTCATTTTTTTTTCTTCACCCTAATTGAGCCACAGACCAACACTTTTTAGGACATAAAGAAAAATACAAATTCAGCACAACTTTGATTTTTTCTGCTTGTAATAGAATTTAACAATTTCCCACCAAAATGAAAAGAGCTGTTGTTGGGCACGGGGAGCGGCGCCATGACTCGATGGATCAGTAACCTTTTTTTTTTTTTTTTTTTCTCTCTCTCTCTCTCTA
Organism: Erpetoichthys calabaricus; assembly: GCF_900747795.2. Lineage (NCBI taxonomy): Eukaryota > Metazoa > Chordata > Cladistia > Polypteriformes > Polypteridae > Erpetoichthys > Erpetoichthys calabaricus. The sequence continues at coordinate 12,843,822 of NC_041410.2, read as the reverse complement.
TTCCCCCCCCCCCCACCCCCCTCCCTCACTTGTTAGGTTCGAGGCGGCCTCACTCTTGCTGATCTACGCCGTGTACATCGTCATCCTCTGCTTTGACATCCGCATCAATCAGTACATGATGAAGAAGTTCAGCCCCTGCTGTGCCTGCTTGGCCAACGCTCTGGAGGAGAACGGGGAGCAGCAGCCGCTGGTGGGCTGGAATGAGGAGAGCGGGCGGCTGGTGGGCAGGTACTCGCGGTCGGACAGCGGGATCTTTCAGGAGGACTCGGGCTACTCGCAGCTCACTCTCAGTTTACACGGCCTGCACGAGAGCCATGATGGTGAGTCACACTGGCACAGTTGGTCTCTATTTTACAGTATATATGGGCATATGGGGTCATAACTGTCCCCTATATAGCAACTTTCTCAGTACATGCCTTCCTGAATGCATTTCAGAAGTCTCAAAGGAACTTGGAAGCACAGTCTGCATTAAAAAAAAAAAAACAATTATAGCGCCTTTCAGGGTGTAGCCAGTTCCAAAGTTCTTGGCAGACTCCAGTGTTTACAATACAATAGAACTTAAACCAATAATGAATCAATACAGCAAATTAATGGGGAAAGGACTGCCTGATAGAGCTATGGAACAGGAGGTGTCAATTAATAATAAACTGATGTTTCATTTTTACTTTTCTGAATGCATGGCATTCCATAATACACTCCAGGGTTTAGGGCTTCCCTCTGAACTGCAATCGCAACAGATAAATCTTAACATTACTGTATATCGGGCCTTTCAAGAGTCTGCAGTGGTTATGGTACAATTTTTAGATACAAATTATTTTCCACCTTAATTAAAAAGTGTTTGTTCATCCTTCTGGTTGCTATGTCTGTCATTCCAACAAATGGCACATCAGACATTTGTAGTGCTAAAACGCAATGCATGCTTCCAACAGATGGTGCATCACAGACATTTCTAGTAGTAAAATGTACTGCATTTTTCTTTCCAACAGATGGTGCATCACAGACATTTCTAGTAGTAAAATGCATTGCATGTCTCTTTCCAACAGATGGTGCATCACAGACATTTGTAGTAGTAAAATGTATTGCATTTTTCTTTCCAACAGATGGTGCATCACAGACATTTCTAGTAGTAAAATGCATTGCATGTCTCTTTCCAACAGATGGTGCATCAGACATTTCTAGTAGTAAAATGCATTGCATGTCTCTTTCCAACAGATGGTGCATCACAGACATTTGTAGTACTAAAACACATTGCATGTCTCTTTCCAACAGATGGTGCATCACAGACATTTGTAGTAGTAAAATGCATTGCATGTCTCTTTCCAACAGATGGTGCATCACAGACATTCCTAGTAGTAAAATGCAGTGGATTCTCAATGATTGACAGGAGCCTGCTCAGCGCCCGTCGCTCTGCCACAGATGCCAAACTGTCCAGCTCCATGCCTACAATAGAGCCTGCCTTCCTCGCCACTTTGTCCAGGCGTGAGGCGTCCCTCCTCTTCTTTATGCTGCCTGCCCAGCACACCACCACGTAGAAGAGGGAGCTCGCCACAACCGTCTGATAGAACATCTGCAGATGTGCCATTTGCTGGAATGACTAAGACACAGAACATTTATTACCACAAATGTGTGTCATATGCCATCTGTTGGAATGACACATGCAATTTATTTTATTACTAAAAGCATTACAAAATTCACTAGATGATACACTGTAAATGTGTAGGTTGATTATTTTACATACAACCCGTCTTAAATGGGCAGCACAACTAGTTAAAATATATAATTAAATAGTGGATATACTGTATAGCACCCTTCATTATTCAAATCATCTCTAAATTGTTGTGCACAGTGGAGTGACTTTAATAAATGTTATACACAAGTGCCCATCCATTCATCCATCCCTTTTGTAAACCTTCTTTATCCGGTGTTGGGTTGCTATGAAGTAATATAGTGCCTTTCATAATTTACACCATCTTTTACTATTTTAGAAGCTCCCATGTTTAAGTTTGAGATGTATGATATTTTCTTTTTTGTTTTTAAAGTGATTTTTTTCCCCCACCCCCCATGATGCACTTTGCTTATAGGCCGGTATTTGAATCCTTTATATTTTGATATACTGTAGTTCCTTTCACCACACATACGCCACCTTAAACAGCAGTACAGAGTGAGGCGACTTTAACTTTTCAATGTCGGTGGTGGTTTGGAGATTTCCAAACTCTGTCTATGGACATTGGAGATGCGCTTTAATGCCATCCAGACACGTAGTGCTTGTTAATGGCAGGTGTAAAAGAGGGCTTAACCCATACCTGATCCCCTACACCTGCCCGTCCTTTTTGATTTGGACTAAATTTGATGTTTTAAACTTTGAACCTCCAGCCTGTTGCTACGCCTAAATCTCTTGTTGAGAAAGCCACAACGTCCATTGAACATCTGGCTGATGCTTTTATTTTTGATGTTCTCCCAAACAGATCACCCGAGTGTGTTCACCATGCCCGACGCGGACCTGAAGCGGGTGCTGTGGGTGCTGTCCTTGCCAATCGTGACTCTGCTCTTCCTGACTGTCCCCGACTGCCGGCGCCGTTTCTGGAAGAGGTGGTTTGTTGTCACTTTCTTCATGTCTGCTGTTTGGATTTCCGCTTTCACCTACGTCCTCGTGTGGATGGTGACCGTAGTGGGTAAGAACCGAAGGGCTGAAGGGTGGTCTATCAGTGAGTGGGTAACGGTGGCTGACTTTGGCTAAAAATTAAAAAATTCACCATTCAGTTCACAATCCTGATGATAGTATGCAAATTTGGGAGTAGGTGGGTGGAGACATCAAGTCAATTTGCATAATAGGCCCCACTGAGAGACACACCTGTGATGTCTGCCTTTTTGTGGGGTCACGCCCTGCCCTCCATGGAAGATGTTTCAAACTACGAGTGGAACACGCGGACCACCGGTCTGAAAATAAAAGGCAAGTGGAAAATGTGTGCACCGTGTCCTGGGGGGATTATCCATTGAGATAGTAGAGAATGTTGCTGTCAAAAATAAGGAGCCATTGATGCATCTTGTATGTTGGAAATAGTGGGCCTGGCGCTTGATTACAAAATAATATTTTGGATTCCTAATGTATGCATTGTGGTGAAGGGTTGACAAAAATGGGGGTAGTTTGGGGTGGCAACACGGCCCTCCCCACTTTAGTAACAAATCTGAAATGAAAATGACACTCTTAACGATAAACAAACAAGTCCCCCGTACCCAAGTGGCACCTCTTCACTCAGTCAGGCCGTTCGATTTTTCTGTAAACTGGGAGCTCACCACTCTGGATTGCCTCCATGGGCAACAATGTTTCCTTCCGGATGGTCGTCCATTTTGATGCCCTGGGACTGGAAAGGGGAGGTCAGCTGTGGAGGAAGAAAATGGTGAAGCTGTTTTAGTGGCAGCGCCCCCTCGTGGCCTGGGGTGGTGTTACATACCTGGGAAGAGCTTGGGTGGCACGGGTAATCAGCTTCTGTTTTTAATTGGACTCCTGGGCTAATTAAGTGAACTGCTATTTCCCAAGTTCTGTGTTTTGGGAACAATATAGAAATTAGAACACTAAGTTTGGTAAAAAATATATATAAAAATTAAAATGTACTAAGCAATTATATGGGAATGATGTCTTTTTTTCTTTTTAACAATATTTTCATCTTGATTTTCATTCTACTTTTCTAGGTGTTCTCATTGTTTAATTAATCCATTATTTATTAATTAGTGGGTCTGACGCTAAAGTAGCTGCAGCCTTTGATTATTCACTTTTGTTTGCCTGGGTGTCTGCTCTGCTCGTTTTCAATTGTCATTAATAAGATACAACGAAGGAGGAAATAAAATAGGATCGACAAAAGAGAGTTAAGCATTGAAATATTTAGTAAATATTTCTAAATCTCTTACAAATGTAAAAACCATACTGTGGTGCTTTTCTGAATGTAGAATAAGAGAGAAAATTTAAATGAGCTCTGCGTTATCAGGTGTTGTCACCGATTAAGGAGTCTGATGGGAACAAAAACCTGCAGCCACAGTGGAGCCCCTGACCTGGCGCCGAGGTGGGCGATGTCGGTCCTGGAGGGCCACAGTGGCTGCAGGTTGTTGTTTCTTAATGAGAAGTCAATTATTGCCGATGACGCACTTGTTGCTTAAGTGACATTTTGATGCTTCATTTTAGTGGTCTCGCCTGTTAAGGTTCCCCGCCATCGATTGCTTATTTCCATCTTAAACTGCTGCATTTACTGTTTTAATGGCTCCTTATTAGCAATAAGATGTAAAAGACAAAGCAGCCAGCAGTTCTCCAGCTAGCTTTTTTCCAATTACATCTGTGTGTGTTCATGATGCTCTGTTTGATTTTAATAAAACACTTAATAGAAAAAGGTGACAGACTGAAAATGATCTGATTTAGGCTTCAAATCATTTGGAGGATATCCTTGGAAAGGAAAAAACTACGATATAAGAACCTTACATGGCAGACTAACAAGCCCTAAAATTAAATAAGGTCTGCATTGCATTGTTGGAAAGACGCATGCGATACATTTTAATACTAGAAATCTCTGTGATGCACCATCTGTTGGAAGGACGCATGCGATGCATTTTAATACTAGAAATGTCTGTGGTGCACCATCTGTTGCAAAGACGCATGCGATGCATTTTAATACTAGAAATCTCTGTGATGCACCATCTGTTGGAAAGATGCATGCGATGCATTTTAATACTAGAAATCTCTGTGATGCACCATCTGTTGGAAAGATGCATGCGATGCATTTTTAATACTAGAAATGTCTGTGGTGCACCATCTGTTGGAAAGACGCATGCGATGCATTTTAATACTAGAAATGTCTGTGGTGCACCATCTGTTGGAAAGACGCATGCAATGCATTTTAATACTAGAAATGTCTGTGGTGCACCATCTGTTGGAAAGACGCATGCAATGCATTTTTAATACTAGAAATGTCTGTGGTGCACCATCTGTTGGAAAGACGCATGCGATGCATTTTAATACTAGAAATGTCTGTGGTGCACCATCTGTTGGAAAGACGCATGCGATGCATTTTAATACTAGAAATGTCTGTGGTGCACCATCTGTTGGAAAGACGCATGCGATGCATTTTAATACTAGAAATGTCTGTGGTGCACCATCTGTTGGAAAGACGCATGCGATGCATTTTAATACTAGAAATGTCTGATGTACCATCTGTTGGAAAGACGCATGCGATGCATTTTAATACTAGAAATGTCTGTGATGCACCATCTGTTGGAAAGACGCATGCGATGCATTTTAATACTAGAAATGTCTGATGTACCATCTGTTGGAAAGACGCATGCGATGCATTTTAATACTAGAAATGTCTGTGATGCACCATCTGTTGGAAAGACACATGCAATGCATTTTAATACTAGAAATGTCTGTGATGCTCCAGTTACACTAATACTAGCCATGGCCTGTGCCACTTTTGAAGTCACAATCTCTCTTTGACTGTTCACATTAGTCTTCTGTGGCCCTCTCAATAGACCCCCAAAGGGTCAATTTTTTATCAAATGCTTTGGGAGTCTTTGTCTGCCTCCTTGAACCTTCCCAGGCTTGTTGAAGTCGAACACGAGTGTTGTTGTCAATTTCACGCATGACTTGAGGACTATTTGGACTGTAAGACACGTCCACACCATTGCCCAAGTAACGCTGTTGGCACCAAGTAAACCTCGGGTCTGATGTGTGACTCGTCTACACTGTTGCCCAGGTAACACTCGGGTCTGACACTTATGTAAGACACGCCTCTACACTGTTGCCCGAGTAACACTTGGCACTGACACTGTTGGCACATTTACAGTCTGAATAGTCCTTTGGTCTTACATGAGACACGTCAACACCATTGCCCAAGTAATGCTTGGCACTAAGTTAACCTCTGGTCTTATGTGAGACGTGTCTACACTATTGCCCCAGTTAGGACCCCTGTTCCTGATAATTCCGGACCCCATTATCACTTTGCCATTTAAAGCGCCAAATGGCATCCAGTAAAATGGGAGAATTTCCAAAGGGGTGAATACTTTTGACATGTGCTGTAGCACTCATGTACAAGAGGCCTAAACGCGTGGGAGTGAGCGGACTGCGTGCTCAACAAAGAATAAACCGGAATTACGAGGCCTAAATCAACAAACCTGTCGCAGACCCCCCAACTTTTGTACAGCAGACCCCAGCAAACGTAAAGCAGCCGCCTAAAGACCACTGCGCACTTGATGCTTCGGCGTGGTCTACTTAATAATTTCCTTCTGACCTTGGGCAGGAATCTCTCCCTCCATTCTGAAGTCATATGTCAGTCGTCGGCGGCGGGGGGGGGGTTTGGGGGGTAGTGGGGGGGTTTGGATTAGCGGTCGTGTTGCCCTTGAGATACGGCAAAAAAAAAAAAAACTCATGTGATATCAAGTGACAGGCTGAAGCATAAGAGGATTATTATCTCTCTCCTCGGCAGAAATGTTCACATGGTGGGCGCTCAAGGCGTGATGCTGGGGCCGCCTTTACCTGGTGGGCTGCTGCTGCTGCTTCTTCTTCTTCCCCAGGGCTGCTGTCCTTACATGAATGACCTCCTTTAAATATAAAAGCATATGGCCAGCCCTGTCCCAAGTAACTTGGGGTGCAATGAGGCCACAAAAGTGAGCTTTCACGTCCATTCTGCACACCACTTAATCCAGTCTGGCATCACTCGGACCAGAGCCCAGTCTGCTTAGAAGCCAGCGAGGATGAAGAGCCAGTCCAGTCCACCACAGGGCAGACATACTGCAATCGCCACTCAACACACAATGGGAGGTCTGCAAGTCAAAAGTAGGCCTTATGAGAAGGACACAGCAGTCGGAGAGGACTCTAAGGTATCAACAATATGCAGAAGACATGAAGAAGGCTAACAATGTCAGGTTATATAGCGCCTTGCTGTGTGGAGTACAAGTCACTGGAGGTTCTGCTCAACCTTTATAACACGCTGGTGAGGCCTCATCTGGAGTCCTGGGTGCAGTTTGGGTCTCCAGGCTCCAAAAATGACATAACAGCACTGGAGAAGGTCCAGAGAAGAGCAACAAGGCTGACTCAGGGCTACAGGGGATGAAACTGAATGCCAGTAAATGTAAAGTACGACACGTAGGAAGTCAAAATGTGAGGTTTGAATACACAACGAGAGGTCTGATGAATTGTGAAGAAAGATCAGAAGAGCTGAACCTTCTCAGTTTGAGGAAAAGGAGACCTGATGTGTGGACTAAAGTCCAATTAATGCTTTATAACACACCAGTGTGGTCTCATCTTTAGTCCTGGGTGCAGTTTGGGTCTCAGGGCTACAAAAAGGACATAACAGCACTAGAAAAGGTCCAGAGAAGAGCGACGAGGCTGATTCAGGACTACAGGGGATGAGTTAGGAGGAAAGATTAAAAGAGCTGAGCCTTTACAGGAGATGAAGAGGAGACCTGACTGAAGTGTTTAAAATTATGAAGGGAATCAGTTCAGTGGATCGAGACGGTGACTTTAAAATGAGTTCATCAAGAACACGGGGACACAGCTGGAAACTTGTGAAGAGGAAATTTCACACAAATATTAGGAAGTTTTACTTTACACACAGAACAATAGACACGAGTGATAAGTGACCAAGTAGTGTGACACACAGGAGGACTTTAGGGACCTTTGAAAACTCGACTTGATGTTATTTTTAGAAGAATTAAGTGGGCAGGACTGGCAAGCTTTGTTGGGCTGAATGGCCCGTCCTCGTCCAGATTGTTGTCATGTTAACCAAACGCACGGCCACATCTTTCTAAGATTTGTTGAACAAACCCCCTCAGGAATGTGGAGAACAGGAAAACTCCACATGGACAGCAGCAAGGTTGGAGTTTGAACCCAGAACTCTTCAGAAATCAAGCAGCAGGTCTAACCACTGTGCCACCCTGCCTCCCTCCAGAGTGGTGCTGCACGGAAATATTTCAGAACGACTTGAGCAGTGCCCAAACTGTGTTGTACTTTCTCAACTATTCTTGAAATATTGGGGGGGGGGGGGCGGCTTCTACACTGGACAGAAAACAACATGCAGACTCCAAGGTGGGCACAAGGGTCCAGGCACATGTGTTTAAGGCTGAGGGGCAAACGGAGCTTCTCTACTGGTCATAGCAGAGGATCGGCTTTTGATGAACTTTGCGTTTGTCTACTTATGGCTATTTTTTTTTTTCTTCTTGTTGTTCTTATTCTTCAAGGTCAGTAGTTCTTAAGGGTGGTCCGGGGAGACCCCCTTGTGATTGCAGGTTTTTATTCCAACCATTTTCACACCGCAGGGGGTCAGTTTTGGTTGTAAGTAATCCAAGTGTGTTTAGTTGGCCATATTTCTTAGCAATCGTAGCCTACTGTTCTGAAAGCAAAATTATGTCTAGACATTGAATTATATTATATTATAAAATATACATACACACACACATATACATACACAAAATATTTTTATATATACAGTGGTGTGAAAAACTATTTGCCCCCTTCCTGATTTCTTATTCTTTTGCATGTTTGTCACACAAAATGTTTCTGATCATCAAACACATTTAACCATTAGTCAAATATAACACAAGTAAACACAAAATGCAGTTTTTAAATGATGGTGTTTATTATTTAGGGAGAAAAAAAATCCAAACCTACATGGCCCTGTGTGAAAAAGTAATTGCCCCCTTGTTAAAAAATAACCTAACTGTGGTGTATCACACCTGAGTTCAATTTCCGTAGCCACCCCCACGCCTGATTACTGCCACACCTGTTTCAATCAAGAAATCACTTAAATAGGAGCTGCCTGACACAGAGAAGTAGACCAAAAGCACCTCAAAAGCTAGACATCATGCCAAGATCCAAAGAAATTCAGGAACAAATGAGAACAGAAGTAATTGAGATCTATCAGTCTGGTAAAGGTTATAAAGCCATTTCTAAAGCTTTGGGACTCCAGCGAACCACAGTGAGAGCCATTATCCACAAATGGCAAAAACATGGAACAGTGGTGAACCTTCCCAGGAGTGGCCGGCCGACCAAAATTACCCCAAGAGCGCAGAGACGACTCATCCGAGAGGTCACAAAAGACCCCAGGACAACGTCTAAAGAACTGCAGGCCTCACTTGCCTCAATTAAGGTCAGTGTTCACGCCTCCACCATAAGAAAGAGACTGGGCAAAAACGGCCTGCATGGCAGATTTCCAAGACGCAAACCACTGTTAAGCAAAAAGAACATTAGGGCTCGTCTCAATTTTGCTAAGAAACATCTCAATGATTGCCAAGACTTTTGGGAAAATACCTTGTGGACTGATGAGTCAAAAGTTGAACTTTTTGGAAGGCAAATGTCCCGTTACATCTGGCGTAAAAGGAACACAGCATTTCAGAAAAAGAACATCATACCAACAGTAAAATATGGTGGTGGTAGTGTGATGGTCTGGGGTTGTTTTGCTGCTTCAGGACCTGGAAGGCTTGCTGTGATAGATGGAACCATGAATTCTACTGTCTACCAAAAAATCCTGAAGGAGAATGTCCGGCCATCTGTTCGTCAACTCAAGCTGAAGCGATCTTGGGTGCTGCAACAGGACAATGACCCAAAACACACCAGCAAATCCACCTCTGAATGGCTGAAGAAAAACAAAATGAAGACTTTGGAGTGGCCTAGTCAAAGTCCTGACCTGAATCCAATTGAGATGCTATGGCATGACCTTAAAAAGGCGGTTCATGCTAGAAAACCCTCAAATAAAGCTGAATTACAACAATTTTGCAAAGATGAGTGGGCCAAAATTCCTCCAGAGCGCTGTAATAGACTCATTGCAAGTTATCGCAAACGCTTGATTGCAGTTATTGCTGCTAAGGGTGGCCCAACCAGTTATTAGGTTCAGGGGGCAATTACTTTTTCACACAGGGCCATGTAGGTTTGGATTTTTTTTTCTCCCTAAATAATAAAAACCATCATTTAAAAACTGCATTTTGTGTTTACTTGTGTTATATTTGACTAATGGTTAAATGTGTTTGATGATCAGAAACATTTTGTGTGACAAACATGCAAAAGAATAAGAAATCAGGAAGGGGGCAAATAGTTTTTCACACCACTGTGTGTATATAGAGATATATATATATATATATATATATATATATACTGCGGTGGGTTGGCACCCTGCCCGGGATTGTTTCCTGCCTTGTGCCCTGTGTTGGCTGGGATTGGCTCCAGCAGCCCCCCGTGACCCTGTGTTCAGATTCAGTGGGTTGGACAATGGATGGATGGAGAAATAAGATTCTCTGGTCTGATGAGACCAAGATAGAACTTTTTGGCCTTAATTCTAAACGGTATGTGTGGAGACAACCAGGCACTGCTCATCACTTGTCCAATACAGTCCCCACAGTGAAGCATGGCGGTGGCAGCATCATGCTGTGGGGGTGTTTTTCAGCTGCAGGGACAGGACGACTGGTTGCAATCGAGGGAAAGATGAATGCGGCCAAGTACAGGGATATCCTGGACAAAAACCTTCTCCAGAGTGCTAAGGACCTCAGACTGGGCCGAAGGTTTACCTTCCAACAAGACAATGACCCTAAGCACACAGCTAAAATAACGAAGGAGTGGCTTCACAACAACTCTGTGACTGTTCTTGAATGGCCCAGCCAGAGCCCTGACTTAAACCCAATTGAGCATCTCTGGAGAGACCTAAAAATGGCTGTCCACCAACGTTTACCATCCAACCTGACAGAACTGGAGAGGATCTGCAAGGAGGAATGGCAGAGGACCCCCAAATCCAGGTGTGAAAAACTTGTTGCATCTTTCCCAAGAAGACTCATGGCTGTATTAGCTCAAAAGGGCGCTTCTACTAAATACTGAGCAAAGGGTCTGAATACTTAGGACCATGTGATATTTCAGTTTTTCTTTTTTAATAAATCTGCAACAATTTCAAAAATTCTTTTTTTTGTCTGTCAATATGGGGTGCTGTGTGTACCTTAATGAGGAAAAAAATTAAATGATTTTAGCAAATGGCTGCAATATGACAAAGAGTGAAAAATTGAAGGGGGTCTGAATACTTTCCGTACCCACTGTATATACACACATATATATATATATATATAATATATAAATAAATACTAGAGGCTTTGCCCCCTGCTTGCCAGTCACTTCCCATCTCTGCCGCACACGTCTGTGGATTTCACTTTCACCAAACAACAAATCTTTTCATTCTCGTTCACTCGCCTCCTCATTGTGTATAAACTCTGCTCTTCCCTGTTGGCAACACGAATTCGACCATCTACAAGTCTCCGACTTAAAGTTTAAATCTGAACAGTACCTTTGATCTCTCTTCGCTGTTCTGTTATTTCACAGACTAATTTCCGTTAGTAAAAGACCGCATTACCGCAAACATTTATTTTTTTTGACACATTTGAATATTAGCACTTCCATTATCTCTAATCTGCTCTTCATGTGTATTGTGCCAAGGTTTTTGAATTCTTTTACGACGTTCTACTTTTTCATCTACTCTTTGTCTTTTATTTCCGGCCCCAGGCATTGTTAAATCTCTTGGCACAAAGTCTCGTCTCACGGGACATGATCTCTCTGAAAAAGTCACGTCTCGTCCCAGGATTTTTAAATTATATATATAATTTGTTATCTGACTAACGTCATGTAAACCAGGTGACAAAAAGCTGCAATCCAATTGGCTCCCCAGTGTAATCACATTTGAGGTGTTTTCAGTATGCAAAACTAAGAGGCCAGTAAACGAAACAATTCAAATAATTACAAGTACGACTGACTCGCTGGAATAAAAGCTACAGTCGCAGGGGTGCACCGGGTCTGAACAGGAGGAGCCCCCCCAGGTCCCTTATTAATTTGTTTAGTAAGCCACTAACTTGTCTCGTCTCCTCTTCATCTTTTTAAATTGCAGGTGAAACCCTGGGGGTTCCAGACACAGTCATGGGGCTCACGCTCTTGGCAGCAGGAACCAGCATTCCTGACACCGTGGCAAGTGTCCTGGTGGCGAGAGAAGGTAATTCTTCTAGTCGGGGGTTTGGGGTGAGCTGTGTATTCAGGGTTTTCTTTTTTAAATTTTTATAAAAAGGCTAAGAATTACACACGTCGAAACACCTCATAGTATGACATGCTGGCAGAGTGCGAACTTTATTTTTTTAACCTCTGTATTCACAGACCAAGACAAAGAAACCATTTTCAGTGCCAGCCTAACAGCAGGTTTTCTGTACTAAAATGTTAAAATATTACATTTTTAACACCCCCATGACTTTAGCAGAAACACACACTTTACTGTTCTCTTATTGCAATTTATCCAAATGGGGGGAAAAAAAAGTAGACTTCCACCCAACCGCAGGCCCAAGTTGGGGTGAAAACGTCCAGTTTTGGGGCTTTTACAGCAGGACTCCGGTGCATTTAGAACTTGGGCCATTTCACAAGTGAGCCCATTCAGCTTCATGCCAGTTAGCGTACCCCTAAACTGGGGGGGGGTCTCCTGATTTCACTCCATGAATCCCGATCAAACTACCCTGGGACTACTTTCAGAGAACCCTACTAAATAATCTTATTGATTTTACTCTTTAACTGCTCCAGGACCAAAGGCACTTAACACTGACATTTGTGGCACTTTGTGATTTCAGAAGTGTCTTCTTTTTATATTTGGTATTTTTCAACTCCGTGTCATTTCTTCACAAAATATTGTGTGGTAATTAATGTGTTTGCTGTAGATTACAAAATAACACTGGCATGTTATGCTGCTGTTGCATAAAGACTGAAAACTTTACGCCCAATCACACTTTTGAGTATTCATCAGCCTTCCACTAACATCAGCACATTTGTGTTAAACGGCTCCTCCGTGTTATTTTTGAACCAAACCCCAGTATTATGGGATTGAGCCATTTTAAAAGACATCAAAAGTGCACCATCGCGGTAAACACTTCATGCCACATAGTTGGCTTTTGTTTTAATATTCTTCTGCATGTAAGCAAATGAAAATGTACCCTGAACACGTGAGAGAGTAGTAGAAATATGAAATTGATCATTTCCTGACCTTTTTGTTGTCATAAACGTGACAAACCCAAGGCAGGTTTTCTTTGGTGGCACAGTGGTAGAGCTGCTGCCTCGCAGTAAGGAGACCGGAGTTTGCTTCCCAGGTCCTCCCACTGTCCAAAGACATGCAGGTCCTTAGTGTGTGGTGGGATTGGCTCCAGCAGACCCCTGTAGTTAGGATATAGCAGGTTGGATACCTTCAGTTGTTTTCCAGTGGTTCCACCATTGCTACCATAGACTCTATTGTGTCAGTGTGGGAGAGTTAGAATAGTAGAAACTAAGAAGTGACACCATGTTTGTGACGAAATAACCAAAACTTACATGTGGGGTGTTTAGAACTATTTAACTTTAACAGAACATGATGTAGTGCATCATTAAGTTGCATTTGCTTGCCTTTCAGGAAAGGGTGACATGGCCATGTCCAACATCGTAGGATCCAATGTGTTTGACGTCCTGTGTCTCGGGTTACCGTGGTTCATCAAAACGGTGTTTGTGGACAATTCCTCACCTGTCCAAGTGAACAGCACAGGCTTGGTGTACACGGCCTCAGCTCTGCTCCTCTCCATTGCATTTCTTTTTCTGATTGTGCACCTGAACAAGTGGAAATTGGATAAAAAACTTGGAGCCATTTGCTTAGTACTGTACTTTGTGTTTGCTGTATTATCCATTTTGTATGAACTTGGAATAATTGGAACCAACCCAATTGTAGCCTGTAGTGATTGAAATTAAATTACCAAAGTCATGAATGTCTGGAACCTCATTGAATCCCTGCACTAAGTTTTGAAAAAAAATCAAATTATAAAGTATGTAACGTCACTTTCATTAATCACTGATTACATTCAATGCCTACAACGTAGGTTCTTGATACCAATGGGGAGGAAGGGGCAGATCCTGCAGCATACCACCTTGACATTCAGTGCCCACTTTCCAGGAAGTAACTTAATGGATACTGAAATGTGGATTACAGGAGGTGGCACAGATTACAAGATTTGTTCCCCATGGACATTAGCCATCTGGCATCCTAGAGTAATGGTCACCAGTTAATATTAACTTGCTCACATTTTCATTGGTGAAATTGACCATAGCATCTCTTTAAAATTTAGAACTGCACTTTCTGTAAGTTTCCCAACATTCCTAATTACACAAGTTATAGTAACTGTCCAAAGCTGGGCAGATGTAAAGTGCTATCTACACCAATGCACATAATGAAGGCCTTCAGGAAAACAGGCACAAGCAGCACCTGGGGGTGGTGGGATTGGGGAGGATGAAAAAAAAATAAAAAAAACCACACTCGCCAATACCAAAAGTACATTAAAAAAAAATAAAAACCAAGTTTATTCATTCAATTAAACTGAATGCTCACAAAAATTAAACACTTGAGGGCAGGGGAGAGGATGACAACTCACAGTATATAAAACAACTTTGTAAGTATGTCCAGTTGTAAAGGCTGGTGAAGACAAACTTTCATACAATACTAAATACACATACTGGAAATGAACATTAAACGAACAGCTTATGCGTTTCGATCCATGCGGACGTCTATTTCTCTACCACTGATCTTGGTGCCATTCATAAGCCTGCATGCCTTTTCAGCGGTTTCTGGTGAATCAAAGCGCACTGTTCCACAGCCTTTAGATTTCCCATTTTCCATTTTGACTTCTGCAAACATAACTTGACCTAAAAAAAACAAACAACAAATGTTAAAACTGCTTTATATATAAATTACAGCAGTCATATAATTTTTTTTTTTTTGTAGACTTACCACAGCTGCTGAATTTTTCTTTTAGCTTCTGCCATGTAAGATCAAATGGAAGCTGAAACGAGATGAAGTTTAGTCACCCTTCGTTATACCAACGTCTTACCAAAACCAGCTATTTGTGACAATGCAGATCCATCAGTATCTGATGCTACAATGTTAAATTACCCTAACATCTGAACTAGAAGTGGGCAATTTTTATTGATACGCGTGCCATGACACTAACTGTGGGTGCCAATGCCTGCCTGCTTCTACCACTGTTAGACTGGTAATAAGAAGTGGCCATCTGGAGCCAACACGAGGTGCCAGCCTATGCAAGTGTTCACAATCTTCCCCTGCCATTGGGCACTAAAATGTGCTTGCATCAAATGCAGACAACAGGAACTAATGTGAATATTAACAGTGATACATGGGATGGGGTTTAAAGTCTGGTCACCTCTGCAGCTGGATAAGTACCACCACATAAAGCAATGCATTCCCGTTTATTAGAGAAAAAAAAAAAAACATCATTGCTGTAAACCTTATGTATTTCCATCCTGTGAAAGTAAACACACACGTATGCTGATGTTGCTAAAACATTTCAGTCAAACTTTACACAAGGTCTTATAGATTAAAAAAGGTTCAGGAATAACCCCATTCCACAAGAGCAAAATACCACGGTGTTGTGAAAGAAAACCATGAATACACCATATGAGGTGCAGCACAGGAACGCTGCAAGTGCATTGTAAACAAGATGGTGAAGGCAAACTCAGTTCAGTTATATTCATTATAAACTAAACTAATTTCCAGACTTACATTTCTGACAAAGATTTGACAGCCCTTGGATCCTGATCCTCTTTCAGACATTCCTCCACCCATTTGATTGGACCCTGATCCAAAACCTCCAAAGCCACGACTCATTTCCATTCCACTGCCAAGTCGGTCATAACCAGCACCCATCCTGTCCATGCCCATTCTCATTCCACCACCCATGCTGTTCATTCCACCTCCTTTGTAATAAAGTGGGACAGAGAAAGACATGGAAGATTAACAAATTAAATCTCAAAGAAAAGGCAAAAATAAAAACCCTAATCTTCTGTAAAGTTATACTACCTTATTACTGGCACAGGGTACACAAGAATCAGAAGCAGTGGAAATAACTGATTCCCATGTTCAAATAGACTCCCACAGTCCAAAGACATGCAGGTTAGGTGCATTGGCGATTCTAAATTGTCCCTAGTGTGTGCATGCCCTGCGGTAGGCTGGCACCCTTTCCGGGTTTGTTTCCTGCCTTGCACCCCGTGTTGGCTGGGATTGGCTCCAGCAGACCCCCCCGTGGCCCTGTAGTTAGGATATAGTGGGTTGGGTAGATATGAGAAAAGAACTTGATTTTTAAATGCAGGTACCTTATATACTTGCAGATACGTCAGGACTTGATTTTACAGTGTAATTTCTGGTATTTTATAATGTCGGTCGTATAAGTTGAATGCGGAAAACTCCCGCTATCCTAGGGACTATGATATGCTAACACCCACCCGAGAGCACACTGCCTTTTTTTTTTCTATTTGGTTGCAGCAATGCTAGATCAGCACGTGCACCTAATCTCGCCGTCTCTAACGTGTGCCTGTGTGACCACACGGTAATACCCAAACTATTCCGAACCGATGTTTGCACGGTTTTGGGTTTTATTTTTTTTTGTATCTCACACCCTCATACACCTTTATCGTAAGAGCATCCCTTTTCTACGATGGAGCGTTCAATCAGAAGAAAATAATGAAGCTGGTTTTAAATTAAGTCATTGGCGTAGCAAAAGAAAGCGGTAACTGTGCTGCCACAATAAAAATTGATGCGTCTGAGAAACTGATGTGAGATTGGAGGAATGGACGATTAAGTCAGGGCCTGATTTCATGATTGATTTTGATTTGATTTTATACGTGAGCATATACAGTACTTTTTACAATTAATGGAACTGATGGCAAAATAGGGGTAGCAGGAACACCAGATCTCACGCCATGTGACTTTCTCTCAAGTTTTAATTTGAAGAACAAGAAAGGAAGCATTAGCCACAGAAGGAGAAATCCAGGTTTTAAAAATAAAGTGCTCAAGACATGGTAACCAGAGTAGAGCAAATATTTCCATGAATGGGAGAAGCACTGGAACAAGTGTACTGTACCACAATGAGACTAGATTTAAAAGGTGGCAAAAAGGGAACTGCTTTAAGTGTTAAAGGCATTTTTTAAATTTTGGAAATCTTAGGCACTTGCAATATGCTGTGAAGTGGGAACACTTTCAAAAATAATGCCACGAAACATTTGTCAAGTTTCCTATAAAAAAAATACAATAAGTAAAAATTAAAATCCGTATTTGATGTGACCACCCTCTGCTTATATCCACAGTCACAAATTGTTAATGGCTGCTCCAAGTCCCCTGTGGAAAACTTGCCACAGTTCTTTGGCAGACTCTGGCTTCCATTCTTGTAATCCCAGATGCATTCTATGTTGATGATCAGGGCTCCGTGGCAGATAATTTAGGATTCTGGCCATGCATTTGGGGTCTGCCATACTGCAGAATAAAGCAAGGACTGATCAGAAAACCAATACTGATGATTATACCAGGATTCCATTAGTTTATGGCAGTTGTGCCAAGACTGGTAGAGAACACCCAATAACAAAGGGACACCAGCATGATGCGTTTATTTGCTGCATTCCGTTTTTGTGGTTAACCAGCGTATTTCTGGTCCTCAACCTTGTGCTAGTTCTATTACTATTTAAAAGTTTCAACTTGAGGACATTCCAATTTTAATGTCTTGTTTCATTTTTTGCTGCTGACATGCACAAAAATGTTATCTGGTTATTTTGTTAAGTAGACCTTGGCACAGTATTGTACACACACACACACACACACACAACATGACTGTATAGATGCATTCACAATACATTTGTTTTTCAAAGCAGTACACACACATATACACATAAAATTTTCATTGCATTCGTAGTCCAAGTCCCAACCTGAACT
This sequence comes from Erpetoichthys calabaricus, assembly GCF_900747795.2. NCBI lineage: Eukaryota > Metazoa > Chordata > Cladistia > Polypteriformes > Polypteridae > Erpetoichthys > Erpetoichthys calabaricus. The sequence continues at coordinate 12,826,048 of NC_041410.2, read as the reverse complement.
GTGTGGGTGGTTACCTACCAGGTAACGCTTGTGGTTGGTCTGCCATTTGGCAAACATCCACCATGGTGCCCTCTTCAGTTGCGAGAAGCAGATCATGGAATGTTGCATAGCTTACTGTCAAATAATGCAGAGTATGTGACACGTGTTTCACCCTAATTTGGGCTCATCAGCTGTACACGCTCAACTGCTCCCCTCTCGGGGATCAAACCTCGGACGTCAGCATCAGACGAAGCCCCTTTACGCTGCGCCACGGCATGTGGTTCGTTTATTTCACAGGCTGTAAGTGCGGAATAATTACATTCATTGCATTCATAGTCTGAGTCCCGACCCGAATTGTGTGGGAGGTTACCTCCCAGGTAACGCTTGTGGTTATTCTGTCATTCGGGTGGATGATATAGGATCTTAAAACATTACAAAAAAAAAAAAAAAAAAATCCATACCCATTCCACCATAGGAATCGCCATAACCTCGATTCATTGCCAGCTCGCTTCTACCATAATCTCTATCTATGCTTCCCATTCCACTGCGATACATGTCTAAAGGGGGGGAAAATAAAAATTAAACACTAAAAATACACACGTTTTTAAAATATAGAAATATAATGAATGTTTAATTACCTCCCATTCCACCCATACCACTACCCAAACTGCTCATTCCACCCATTCCTAGGCTTCCTCTGTAGTCATCCATGCCACCTGCACATAAATAGTTTAAAGTTGGGTTAAAGACAAATTCCTTCATCCGGATTTAAATCAATGCAGAAAGTTAACCTACCTCCCATTCGTCCCATAGATGCCAGCTCTCTACTACTGTATCCGCCCATATTACTCATTCCATCCATTCCACTTCCATAGCCACTCATTCCTAAAAGATTTAAAGGATGTGAAATGTACACAAAAACCACACGCGCGCCGAGTAGTATATAAAATATTAGAGAGCAGACATACCTCCACCTAATCTATTCATTGCACCATATCCAGATACATCCATCGCACCTAGGCCTCCTATAAAAGAAAACATTTATATAAACTTCAACACAGAGCACGAAGAAATCTCTTATGTTCCCATAAGATATTTAAAAAAAAAAAAAAAAAAAAAAAAAAAAATTTCCATGACCCAATGACAGTCAAAAAAACAGTTGCGATACTGTGTCAAAAGATGCCCATGACAACTGGATTTTACATGTAAATTAGTGGTGGTTTGAATGTTAAAGGTCAGGGGATTCAATTATACAGTGTTTTATTATAATAAAACAAACCAAAAACCCTTACCTCCAGGACCCATACTACTCATGCCTCCTCCTCCTCCACCACCACCACTGACTCGGTTTGCATTAATTGGTTGGCCACCAGGTCCAAGACCCAATCCAATACCACCAAGCCCACCTTTAAAACACACAGAACATTTCATTTGTGAATACTCATTAGGTTAACTTAGCACAGCTGTATTTTTAAACAAGCCAATAAAACGGACCAATTTAATAAAAATGTTCTGAAAACGTCCCAAACTACAGCGCACCCTGCCATTTTCAAAAAATGAAAATTTGACAACTATCAATTAGGTAATGAGACCATCCCCATCACCCAATTTAAAGTACCTGTTTTGCCTATGAATATACTTAATAGAACATCTTCTGCCAAAGGAAAAAAAAAAAATCCCACCGTTTCAAACCCACTTGTCCAGCATTAGACCCAAAACAGAAGAATACACACTTATTCCAAATTTTACAAAAATATTCAGAAAGTCTGTACATACGGGGTAACTGAGATGACTTTTCTGCTGTACGGAAGTCATCATGGGGTACAGATTTGTCATCCTAAAAGACAAAACAGTAGAATTTCATAATAAAGGCACAATTCAGTTCAAGTCAAAAATACAGCACTTGAAAAGTAGCAGCTACAGCAACAGTGCACTTTTAAATGTTCAAAAACACAGCTAGGGGGAAAAAAAAAAAAAAAAAAAAAAAAAACCCATTTACAGAAAAAAGGACTTCCATACACTTGAATTGATACCCATGGTTAGGTGGGGTGTTACTAAAACATCACATAACAAGCATCAGGCAAGTGAATGTGCTGCTATCTAACAGCTTTACATCATGTTAGCTTTGGCTGGCCACTAGGAAACAGACTGATCTAATATAGAAAAGTCATTGCCTAACATATATAAACCACACACACGCTTTGAGAAGCTCTGCGTACATCACTATTTGCTCACAAAAATGTGGCTCTATCTCAACAATGAAATTTCTTGAAAGACTAATCAGTTTTAGAGTGCAACTTTAGAAGGCACAGCCTTCAATATCAATCTGTCATGCAATCAGGGAATTTTGCTTTTTACTGGCGACAGGACAACAGCATTTCAATCCAACTTGGAAATGAAGAAATAATGTAACCATTGATGCATTTCATTTGCTGTTACTAGGTTTGACTTCAAGACAGCAGAATTTCACCTGCATGTAAAGTACAAACCAACCCAAAACGTCAAGGACCCCGATTATATATACACACAACACCACACCAAGAAAACAAGAAAATAGAAAGCCACACACATACCCCTAACACTGTAAACAATAAAAACAAAAATGGTTAGCCCCCATGGATGAGGTGTTAATGAACTTACCATTTTTACATGCATGGGTCTGTCAAACAGGAATTGGCCATTAAACATGGCTAAAAAGTTAAATGTCAAGGAAAACATCCTAAAATTAAACGAGTAATCTGCCTTACTTACTGGAATATTTGGCAAAATAACTGAAAATGCTCATCTACAGTTGAAATAAGGCATCAGAAAATGAATGCTACACATTGTCTGCATTTTAAATAAACGCACTGTTTAGATGCAACAGACTGAGGAACCCAGTACCTGCAAGAAAGCACTGTGTGAATTTCCTAAAATTGGGACAGGGTGGAGGGTAAACTTCTCCTTAAACGTGTAAAAAACTTTATACTAAAGGAATCAAATATTGTATTTATGCCTACAAGTTTACATTTAAATAGGCTTTCACTGAAGACTCCTCAGAAATTAAACAAATCGTACAAGTTGCTTGGTTTAGGACACCATGGAAAACTTAATTTTGCACACTGAAAATGAAATTTTGTAAAATACCCTTTAACTCAAAAAGGATACAAATAGCCTGAACAGCCTCTATAGATTGCTCAAAAGTTACTGTCCCCATTCCACGACTTTTTCCATCCTTGTCTTCCTTCACATCTGCTCTCTTAACTGCACCAGCCATGCTGAAGACTTCTTTCAGTTTCTTCCATCCAACTTTGAAGTCCAGCTGTAAATGTTAACTACCAATAATTAGCATCATACTTAACATAGTTAAATAAAACAAATAAGCACAATACTCACATTTGCAACAAACACAGTTGTCCCAAGACGTCCAGCCTGCAAAGCATTTATTACTTCAGGAGGAATGTTAGGGTTGTTTGCAATAGAAGGGGGTACGTTTACCATTCCCATTCCTCCATCTGTACCACGGACTCCTTGAAAAGCTCCTCCAGCCCGCTGAAGTACACGACGGGCATGCTCACCATCAGGATCCTGTAAATCACACATTTCCAATACATACGTAAGTACACAATAAACTAAATAGTAGATACAGAAATTGAAAAACAAAAACAATATCCTTACCTCTTTAATATTAAGTGGCCTTCCATTTAGGTCATATTTATTCATGATTTCCATTGCCTTTTTCACAAACTCATCATCCTTAAATTCCACAACACTGAATAGATGAACATTACAATTACATTCACAAATTTAACTTCGAAAAAGTTTAATATGCAAAGGTACAGACATCGAGTGTAATAGTGACTTGTGCAAATGTTAAGTGAATCCTTAAGACAGGGTCTTGTCCCATAATGTTAATGTATACAGACAAATTCAATTTTAAACAGAATCAATGTGCCAACTTTTCAGAATGTACAATACAGTAAGAGTAAACTGCTTAGGTTTATACTACAAAATCAGACAATTTGTCTTATTCTTAAATTCCAATTACTAATAATTTTCCCAGTATTTGAGAATTCTCACATATTGCAATATGAAACTAAATGCAAAATTAAAAGATATAAAAGGTAAAACTTACCCACAACCCTGAATTCAGCAAACCAGAAAGGGCAGAAAGAAAAACAGACAGAGAATGAAAGAAAGAAGAGAATTAAGTTACAAATTGTCAAATTGGAAAGAACTAAGTCACAAAATGCTAAGCATTAATACTACACTACCTTGTACAGAATAAAACAAAATGCAGGTTTGTCTTTGGTTGAGAATAACTCTCTGGGGTCAAAATGTCTGATGCTCGTTACTACTTGCTCTTAATCTATTTGCTTTTTAAATTAAGACATGTGATTACATGCAAGATTATGAAAAGGAACTATATGAGCAACAAACAATGCAGCACCAACTCACTTTGTGATTAATAATGTACAGCACTGCAGGGGACGTCAGAGAAAAGCACATGTATATTAACTGGAGTCATTCACATGTGCATATTTACATTTTTCATTTATTTGTTAGATTTAGTCTATAAATGTTCAGTGTTGAGCTACATAAACCTATAGCCAAAGACGGTCAAGGTTCAACACCAATTACAGATTTCAATAAAAACTTCCAAGATCATAAAATGTGCTTTGCATAATAAATTACTACTTATATATTTTATATACTTGGTTACTCCTGATCTAAATATGCAATACATTTTTCATTATAATAGACCAAGTGTCTATGAAAAATATTTCCAATTTTTGACTAAAATTTAAACACATTCTAATTGAACATTATGTAAAAATTGTAGTCTAATTCCAAACATTCTAAATTTTACTTTGGTTGCAGGAAAAGTTACTTAAGAGGAAAATTAAAATCCATACTGTGAAAGTGTAAGTTCACACCAGTACTGGTACAGGGTCTCTGAACTATTCACCCAGTGCATAAAAATCTATTTCCATTTGTGAAATTGATCTGTTGAACAAACTGAAGCACTAATTATAAACTGCACCAAATACTTACATTAATATTAAGTTCGTTGTTGACCAAATTTTCTAGAGCAAAATTAAACAGCATCAAACAGCCAGCCCTGCTGACAAAAAGGTCACGACCTACAGCCAACTAGAAGAGGCTCTAGCTCAATACCTTTCCAGTTTTGCAAATCACAAAGCATTTTGGAACAATTGATACCAGAAGTTTCATTACCTTGAATGAGTCATAATAAAAGGAAAACTGCAGAGGATATTTAAAACCTCAGGCAGCATGGCCACATCACTTACCCTTGACTTTCCTTCAGCATCCTTAAAGAGCTCCACGTATGTAACCTCACCGACTACATGAGACATACAAAGGGAAAATACCAAAAAAAAACAATGCATTTAAAACACCAAACTTCACTTCTCCATTGCCCTTGGTACAACTCTACAAAGAAAAACCATTTATTCAACAACAAGCAGACCAGACCAGAAAAAACACCTGACATCAATGCCATACAATTTAAATTCTGAGTTGATCTACCATTAACTCAATAAAAAAGGCTATGTTCAACCTTAAGGAAATGGCATGATATTGCTGGTACAAACTTTACCAGGATTAAACTATTTAAACCTGGTCTTTAAAACCATATCAGTAAATTTTCCTTTAACAAAAAAGAAATAAAAATAAATACATACATGTAAATATAAACAAAACACCTGCTGTTCGGTTACCAAATTTCAAAGATTTAACCAGTACACAGCTAGGCACGCACTTCCATTTTATATTTCCAAGATAAAGTATTCTGTCAACATATACAACTTGATCAAGCATTCTTACATGTGATCCTAACATTCTGTACAAATATTCTGAACAATTCAAAAATTGTATTGTTTGAATGCTGCCAATACTTTACTAGAACCATTGCAAAATGAACTCCAAACACACATATGACAAAATCAAATAAGCAGTGAGATACAGAATACCAAGGATACAACAATTCTTACTACAATCTATCATGCCTCAACAATAACAACCTGAAGACTGATCATTAAGAATTTTTTCTTCTTCTTCTTGTTCCCTGGAATTCAAACAACTTGAAATAAACTTAAAGAATAACACAAACTGCCAATTGAAATATCTGCAAATGTTTGATTTTTATGATGGAAATGAACAATTCAGTTACTGCCGATAAGCTAAAGTTGCCATCAATTGAGCCTGTAAATGCCTTATGAGGCACTAGGATTGGCCAGCAATATTTAGCAGGGCAAATTCCTTTAGGTGCACAGTGAACCCCCAAATGTATTTAAGGCAACATTTGGTACCTTAAACCTTGGAAATTACCTTTCTCTCTCATTAGATCTTTGATTGCTTGCCATTTCATGTCATATGGTATATTGCTAACAAAAACCCTGTTGCGATGAGCTCCCTTTTTGTCTCCAGATCCTGCATTCTTCTCCTTGGAATAGGGCTGGTAACGGTTGGATTTTTTACTTGTCTTTTCCTTCAGTTCAGATGGCTCCTTTGGGGACTCACTTTCCCTAGGTTTCAAAGTTAACAAGATACAATTATTACAGGACACCAAAAAATTAAACATTTAAAACTACTAATACCAATACAATGCGTGGAAATCAGACCACTTAAATTTGTTGTCTCATGCTATAAGAGGATGCCTTACTTTACACAATTTAAAACTGGGTATGCTCACTATATGAATACATTAAAAGGATCAAAAATAAGTAAACGAAAAAAACTACTGTAAACCATTTAATCTCAATTTAGTTTTTAACATTTTAATGTTATTTGTGTGTAAAAATTTCCAAAACACACATGTGCCGGTGCACATGTATACAAAGCGTTTGCATGTTAACATTTTTTAAATTGAAATTTTTCAGACAGATTTGCTGTTGAGAAAAAAAAAAACAGCCAGCGCCAATTCGGCAAAAGTAGCCACTCTTCTTTGAAAAAGATTCCAGTGAGCTTTAATAATTTTTAACACAGCAGCATACATCTGACCCCTTCTAATGTTTTGCGCATTTCTGAGTATGTAATCTCCAAGTAAATCAGTGCATACATCTTAAATCTCATTTGGGGAAAACGCACCGTCTCTCCGGGGATTGTTCCTGCCGTTTTCCTCGCCTATGATAGGTTCCAGCTTTCCCGCAAACCTGCCCATGATAAAGCGGGACTGGAAGATGGACGGATTTGAGGAAAATTCTCAAAGAAACTCGCGTAAGAGCATTGGAAAACAAATCGATTCAAGAAACCCCGTCGGTTGTACACTGACAGGCCTTTGCATGGCATTCTGTAAGCCGTGTAAAAACTGGGTACTGTTATAACATGACGATCGTTATCATCGCATCTTCGCTATCAATGGCGAAATAAAACTACAAGTACGCCACGGAAAAAAAAAAAAGTATCACGCACTAAACATGGCACCGACTAAGCGGTCGGAGTAGGTTATGAACAGTTATCAAAAATGGCGGTTTAACGTTGTTGCTGGATCACCATCATTAAACTGACATGCAGGATAACAATGTAAACAACTCAACATAAAACAATTAAAATGCGAAAATGCGTCAATCCCAATTAATCAAAGAGAAATAACAATGCTTTCAGCGACAAAGGACTACCCACAATTCTCAGAAAGCATCAATACCGCCGGTCGGCTCATTAGGCCCCAAAATCTATTTTTTTTTTTTTTTAACTTCGTCTGGTTACTCGGTTTACTTGTTACAATTAAATTTTTGGGAACAACGCGGTCAACAGCTACACACATGGGCTAGTATTACGTAATTCCAACATAAACAAAAGAGTGGACTTTAAAGGCGGCATTCGTCTCTGAAGGCCTAAACCGGCAGATTAGCCTCCATTTTCCTCCATCCGATTCTAAACAGAATTTGCTGACAAAAATCAAGGTTAAAACAAAAAAATAAGTTACGTTTTAATGCCATTGGACTCGTTTTCCATCTGCTGCTCAGTTTCGTTTTCAGCTTCATGCTCGGTCTCGGCAACGTTAGTATTTTCTTCTTGCTCTTGTTTCATAACCTCAGCCATTGTCTTCGAACGTTTCGCAGCTCACAGATGCACCTCCTCTTCCTGCTCCACGAGTACTGCGCGCATTCAACGAGCGCCTACAGTTACGTAACGCTCTCCTATCGCGAGATTTCACGTTGCGCGGCTTTGACCTGCCGAACCAATAAATGAGGGCCGCGAGCCGTTTAATCAAAAAGGGGCGTCAACCAGGAAGAAAGTGTGTTTAACAACACATCCAAGTTTGGATTTATCTACACTTCTATATTTTATCTATCACTTTGCACAGCTGAGCATATGTATTTTTAAAACTCGTACAGTGGAATGGACATCAATCGTTTGCAATTAGTGCAGAATGCAGCTGCTAGAATCCTTACCAGGAAACGAAAATCCGAACACATTTCTCCAGTTTTGATGTCACTACACTGGTTACCTGTGTCATTCAGAATTGACTTTAAAATTCTGCTTATGGTTTATAAAGCTTTAAATAATCTCGCCCCGGCTTATATATCGGAATGTCTGACACCTTATATTCCAAATCGTAACCTCAGATCCTCAACTGAGTGTCTCCTTAGAATTCCAAGAGCAAAACTTAAAAGAAGTGGTGAGGCGGGCGGCCTTCTGCTGTTATGCACCTAAAATCTGGAATAGCCTGCCAGTAGGAATTCGCCAGGCTGATACAGTGGAGCACTTTAAAAAACTACTGAAAACACATTACTTTAACATGGCCTTCTCATAACTTCACTGTAATTTAATCCTGACACTCTGTATATCCAATTCATTATAATAACTATTCATTCAAAATTTGTACTAACCCCTACTCTCTCTTCTGTTTCCTTTTCCGGTGTCCTATTGGTGGTGGCTTGTGCCACCACCATCTACCCAAAGCACCATGATGTTCCAACAATGATGGATGGATTAAAAGCCAGAAATCTGTATAACCATCAGCATCAAGTGACTCCGTGAGAACCCTAACTACAAAGAGGACTATTTCATTTATGTTAGGTAGAATGCCCAGAGGGGACTGGGTGGTCTCGTGGCCTGGAACCCCTGCAGATTTTATTTTTTTCTCCAGCCTTCTGGAGTTTTTTTTTTGTTTTTTCTGTCCACCCTGGCCATCGGACCTTACTCCTTTTTATGTTAACTAAGGTTGTCTTAGTTTAATTTCTTATTTGTCTTTTATTCTTCTTTTCTTCATTATGTAAAGCACTTTGAGCTACTTTTTGTATGAAAATGTGCTATATAAATAAATGTTGTTGTTGTTGTTGTTGTTGGATGCAGTTGGATCAGATCCGTACGTTTTAATATCCTTGCGCCCCATAGTCAAATAAAAAGTTGACAACATGCTTGTGAATGTGTGATCTCTAAAAGGTGCATTATAAAGTAAAAGTGAATGCATTAATTTGTTAGCGACCAGCTAGCGATAACATTTAAACTTCAGTTTGATTATCGGTTGTAAACCTCCACCCTATACTGGATATTCTGTACTTGGATAAAGATGCAAGAGCTTATTTATGGTGCCATGTACTACAAGAGCAAACACCTTTTGCTGTGTGCTTTTTTTCCATCATACAGTTGTGCTTAAAAGTTTGTGAATCCTTTTGAATTTTCTATATTTCTGCATAAATATGACCTAAAACATCATCAGATTTTCATTCCAGTCCTAAAAGTAGATAAAGGGAAACCAGTTAAACAAATGAGACAAAAATATTATACTTGGTCATTTATTTACAGTATTGAGGAAAATGATCGAATATTACATATTTGTGAGTGGCAAAGTTATCGATCTGGAAAGGTGTGGTTGAGATAAAAATAATCCATTAGTGTTAACATAATTTTGACTCACCCTGTATAGAGAAGATAATAATAGTAATAATAACAATGCTTTTTATTTTTATCTTTCAGTGTATTTAAAAGAAAGGAATGATGAATGAAAAAGAGAAAAAGGAAAGTGTGAGAAATATCATTAAGTAGAGTTCCTATAGTAATTATATTGATCAGGCAAATCAGGAAGGCAGGCTCTATTGTAGGCACGGAGCTGGACAGTTTGACATCTGTGGCAGAGCGACGGGTGCTGAGCAGACTCCTGTCAATCATGGAGAATCCACCACATCTACTGAACAGGATCATCTCCAGACAGAGGAGCTGCTGTCACCGTCCTGCTCCACTGACAGACTGAGGAGATCGTTCCTCCCCCACACTATGCGACTCTTCAATTCCACCGGGGGGGTAAACGTTAACATTATACAAAGTTATTGTCTGTTATACGTGCATTGGTATTACTCTTTAATTTAATATTGTTTTTTGTATCAGTATGTTGCTGCTGGAGTATGTGAATTTACCCTTGGGATTAATAAAGTATCTATCTATCTATCTATCTATCTATCTATCTATCTATCTATCTATCTATCTATCTATTATATAGTGCCTTTCATATCTATCTATCTATCTATCTATCTATCTATCTATCTATCTATCTATCTATCTATCTATTATATAGTGTCTTTCATATCTATCTATCTATCTATCTATCTATCTATCTATCTATCTATCTATTATATAGTGCCTTTCATATCTATCTATCTATCTATCTATTATATAGTGCCTTTCATATCTATCTATCTATCTATCTATCTATCTATCTATCTATCTATCTATCTATCTATCTATTTATTATATAGTGCCTTTCATATCTATCTATCTATCTATCTATCTATCTATCTATCTATCTATCTATTATATAGTGCCTTTCATATCTATCTATCTATCTATCTATCTATCTATCTATCTATCTATCTATCTGTCTATCTATCTATCTATCTATCTATCTATCTATCTATCTATCTATCTATCTATGTAAATGACAGCACAAATGGTGCATAAGACGAGTTAAAAGTGCAAAAAAAGGTGACAGCAGTAATGATTATTGAGCACCCCTCAATCCATCCATCTCTAAACCCACATATCCAGAGCAGGGTTGTGGGTCAGCTGGAGCCTATCCCACCCAGCAAGCAGTGAGTGCACGGCAGAAGCAATCCCTGGACAGGGCACCAGCCCCTCACAGGATGAACACACACAAACACACACTAGGGGCAATTTAGCACCGGTAATTTACTTAACCCGCAACTTTTTGGACTGTAGAGTGTGTGGGAGAACATGTAGACTCCACGCAGGGGAGCACCAGGGACATGAACACCGGTCTCCTTACTGAGAGGCTGTACTGTAATTAAACATAATAATGCAAAACTTGGAAGGGAACTGTATTGTAAAATCCAATCACGGACAGGCAGATGACTAAAACAGATGACTTAAATTCATCATGATACTCTTTAAAGGTATACCAGCCTTTAGCAAAGCTATTTTGTACATTTTCGTTATGACAGATTAATGACTAGTGCTTATCTTAACATTGCATGGCCATTCATATTCTCTATTCTTACCCTTGTGGCGATTGGCTGGGGGTGGTACCCAGCCAGCACGCCCAGGAGGATCGGAGGAGGGCTTACACCTCCTCCAGTCCACGAGGGGGCGACCGCCCTGGTGGCTTTGGAGACCACGGGAACTGAGCTTGGAAGCTCAACCCTATAGGGGTCCGTGGTCACCGCCAGGGGGCACACCAATGCCTGGAGAGCCCTGGTCCCCTGGTGTGGCGGAAGTGCTGGGGGGAAGACGACCAGGGAGTGCTTCCAGGTGCGCAGCCGGTACTTCCGCCACACTGGGGAGTGCCGGTGGAAGATTATAGGGAGGCACCTGGAGCACGTCCGGGTGAATATAAAAGGGGCCGCCTCCCTCCGTTCAGTAGCTGGAGTCCGGAGAGGAGAAGGACAGAGCTCAGGAGGAGAGGAAAAGAGGCGGCCTGAAGAGAAAGGCATTGAGTGAGAGGCCGGACTTTGGGGGAGTTGTTTGGGGTTGTGTGCACTGTTGTAAATATTAGTTGTGTAAATAAACGTGTGTTGGGTGATTTAAACATGTCTACCTGTCTGTCACCCTATTCAGATTTTTAAAATGCTAGGAAGAAGTCCTTTTAGTTTTCTTCTCTGCCTCCTAAGGTGAGTTCTGCATGTGGGTAAAGCCAGCTTTTTTTTCTTCTTGCCATGTCTTTTAAATCTGTTAGTTCTAAGAAGTTTTACATCTCTCTTTTGTATAAAAAAATCTTGGGTCGAGACGTGACCTTCTCAGAAAGACACTTTGATGTCCCGCGAGACTAGATTTTATTTTGCAGCCTTTGGAAGCAAGTCCCATGAGACAGTGACTTTTGCAAGTCACACCCTACTTATAACCAATTTAAAACAAGAACACGGACATCTAACCTCTCAGTTGTTGGAATGCTTTTGGCAGACACACTTCATGTGCTCTCAGCTCTTAAAAATTTTAATACGTTTGAGATGGCACGTCATCCTGCGGTGGGTTGGCACCCTGCCCGGGATTGGTTCCTGCCTTGTGCCCTGTGTTGGCTGGGATTGGCTCCAGCAGACCCCCGTGACCCTGAGTTCAGATTCAGCGAGTTGGCAAATGGATGGATGGATGGATGGAGATGGCACGTCAACAACTTAGTGAAGAAGAAAGAGCAGCACATCGAAAAGAGACCCAAAAGCATTGGAGAGAAAAGAAGGCAAAAAAGAACAATAATAATCTATGTGCAATTCTGAAAATAAGGAAAGTAATAATCAGCCCGGACCAGTGGAATTGAAAACCTCGTAGGTCCAATCAGGGTCAGAAATAAAAGACTTGTTAAAGATGTTCAGAAACATTGGTCCAATACACATACGGAGCACGAGCAGGAAACGAGATGTGATTTTCTCGGAAAGACATTTATACGTCCCGCGAGAAAGAGATTTAACCAGGCCTGGGGCCGGAAATAGAGGACAAAGAGTAGATGACAAAGTAGAACGTCGTAAAGAATTCAAAAATGTTGGTGCGGTACACATACAGAGCAGGTTAGAGATAATGGAAGTATGAAAATTCGAAAGTCTCCAAAAAATGATCCATCGTAATAACCGAAGGTTGTAAACCAGATATGGACGCTGGACGCTGGGCGCTGGGAACATCGAGGCGCACGCACATTGCCGCACTGCAGCGCATCACACGGCGTAAACCGGATATGGACGCAGGGCGCAGGGCTGAACTTTCTGTGCTCCACTCTGCCAGCAGTCGGTGTCAGCGAAGGCAACGGAATCACGTCTCCACAAAACAAGACCGCTTTACTACAGATGTGCGTATGTAATTAAATGATATGTCCCCAGACGCACCCACCCTCCATGATAGAGAAAACAAAAACGAGAGGATTCAGCGCATATGTGAACCACATTACAGTATTACAGTACGGAAGCCCCAGACGTCCAAACTACACGGCGTAAACCGGATAAGGACGCAGGACGCAGGGCTGAACTTTCTGTGCTCCACTCTGCCAGCAGTCGGTGTCAGCGAAGGCAACGGAATCACGTCTCCACAAAACAAGACCGCTTTACTACAGATATGCGTATGTACTGTAATTAAATGACATGTCTCCAGACGCACCCACCCTCCATGATATGTCATCCGTCCAGATATCGGACGGAACAGAAACTGATTGCCATTCTTGGATATCCGATTCGCTGGCGAATCGCGGGCTTACTAGTAGTAAAGATCGCATTACCGTAAACAAACAGAAATTATTACTCGGTGAAATAACAGAACAGTAAAACGAGATTGAATACATTGTTCGGATTTAAACTTTAAGTCGGAGACTTGTAGATTGTCTGATTCGTGTTGCCAGCAAGAAATAAAAGATTACAAAAACGTTGGCATGTTATGAAGTCCCGTGAGACGGAGACTTTTAACATGAGATTCTTTCACGTCACGCCCTACTTACAACTATTTTCAAACAAGACCACGGCCATCTAACCTCTCAGCCGTGTAAATGCTTTTGTCAGACACACTTCCTGCGCTCTCAGCTCTTATAAAGTTTATCAGGACAATAATTCTGTAGTTCGAGATGACACGTCAATAACAAAGAGAAGAAGAAAAAGAATGGACAAACATTCGAGAAAGTCATTTTATCTATTAGAGAGAAAGAATCGATATTCACGCACAGGCAGTTATATGTTGCGTTTTCACGATGTAAGTCAAAACACGGAATCAAAATTCAATACGACCTTGAAGAAAAGTTAATTCCAAATATTATTTTTATTAAAGATTTAAAGTAAAAGTGAAAATAATGCATATGTAACAAATCCCATGAAAATAACAATCCCTTTAAATTGTATATCTGTTTACCCAAATTCGGGGGTGGGTGAGCAGGGGGCAGAGCCCCCTAGTTTTTTAAGATAGTCACAATTTGTTGTAGCTGTTCAATGTGGATTGTTAACATGTGTTTCACGTGGTTGAGTTCAACACCAATCATATTAGTTTTACTCTCAATAGCGGTGTCTATTTTTTCCTAGCATATGTGTTAATAGCTCTTTAGAAACACTATTCAAGGGGCGTCAAACTCTGGTCCTGGAGGGCCGCAGTGGCTGCAGGTTTTCATTCTAACCATCTTCTTAATTAGTGAACCGTTTTTGCTGCTAATTAACTTCTTTTGCCTTAATTGTCTTAATTAACTTGACTCCGACCCTAAATTAGCAGTCAAACAATAATGGGACACAAAACAGGCTGCCATGTGACCAGCTAACCAGATTATCTGAACATTAAGAAAGGTGAGGGTCTCAGTAAGGCTGATCTCTCAGTTCACCAAAACATTTTGACGATATTCTTAGAAAAAAACAGAAAATCAACAGTTTTGGAAATGTCTGCTGTGGCAGAATGAGAGCAGCAGCAAGCCATGGAATTAAATAACGGGCTTAATTAACAACAAGAACTGGCTTCTCATTAAGGAACCGGTTGGAGTGAAATTGGTTGGAGTTTGAAGCCCCAGTTTAGCTGGTCATCTGTTGGCTCGTTTCATGTCTCATTTCTGTTTGGCTGCCATTTAATGAAGAAAAGAATCAGTTGAGAGGACTGAATCCTTAAAAACAGGGCAATTAAAATAAAGGGAAAAAAGTTAATCAGCTGTGAAAACTGGTCAACTGTTAGAATATAAACCTGTAGCCAATGCGGCCCTCCAGGCCCGGAGTTCAACCCCCGTAATCTATTCCATGCATGAATATCAGACTATGGAACCTCTTCCTATTGTGATGGATGGCCGGCTAAATAATAATAATAATAATTCTTTGCATTTATATAGCGCTTTTCTCACTACTCAAAGCGCTCAGCAATTGTAGGTTAAGGGCCTTGCTGAAGGGCCCAACAGAGCAGAGTCCCTATTGGGACCTAAATATTCCGGCCCTCACCTCCAGGCCACCAGGTGGAGCTCTCCCGACAGCATGGACGTTCCCCAAATTCCAGCAGGGCCTCATGGACTTTGTAGTTTGTATGCACAGTCCTGCTCGATACCATGGGGGCCACCAGGAGTCGCTGTAGGGAGGCTGTCGGACTGTTATGTGCCCTATAACCTGGAAGTACGTCCTGGTCACATGAACAGGAGAAACGACGTGCTTCCAGGTTGAAGAAAAGGACTTTTACTCTGACCCGGAAGTAATGAGGACTTATGGATTGTTGGACAGGAACCACTTCCGGGTCAGGGGGTATAAAAGGACTGTGGGGAAGCCCAGACACTGAGCTTAGCTGGGAGGAAGGGTGGCAAAGTGTCTGGGAGAGGAGGATTGGTATTTGTGCTTGATTATTGATTATTGCTATTTGTATGTGTAGTGGGGAGTGGAGGGTGCTTAGTGCATGTAATTATTATAAAATAAATAAGTCTTGGACTTTTACCTGGTGTTTGGCGTGGCACTTGAGGGTTCAAGAGGTCGATAAAAGCCTCTACTGCTACACTATAAAACTGCTGCATAAAGAAAGCGCTGTCTCAATTGCTGACAAATAGACAAGACTGAATGCACCTGACCCTTATGTAAGAAAAAGAGGGAGAGGAGAAGGAGGTAATGGCAGAGGTGGCAGCGCTTTTAGCCTGATGGGAAACAAACAGTCCCACCAAGGGTCCTGTGGTGCGGTGCTGCCCTTCTGAGAGAACAGGCAATGTGAATGGCTCCATGGAGACCTGGCCCTTTAAGGCAATGGAAGTGGCTGCAGGAACATGAAAGGCCACTAGAGGGAGTACTTGTCTGTTGTCCACAGAAATGCACAAAAGTGTGAGCTCAACCGGTGTTCTGTTTAATAATAATAATAATAATACATTTTATTTATATAGCGCCTTTCCCATGCTCAAGGCACTTACAGAATATAATAAAGAACGGCAGCGTATACAGTATATAGCATTGTACAAACCAGATAAATAAATAAAGAAGATTAAGACAGTGAATTCTGAAAAAAAAGAAACAGACAACATAATTGATGGTCTCTCACACACACACAGGTTACATGAGCATCTTGACAGAGAAGTAAACTGAGAGAAGGGTAATAAAGTCAAGTAGAGCTAAAAGCCTTCCTGAACAGATGAGTTTTGAGTTGTTTTTTAAAAGAATTCATGGAGTCAGCTGACCTGATTAATTTTTAATTAATGTTTAGAGAAGCCTGTTCATAGAAATGTCAGTGATGATGGAGAGATAGAATGCACCGATTGATTGATGAAGTGGGTGATAAACACCTGTATTCCAGCAGGCAACATACAGCTTGAGTTTTTACAAGTCCAAAAAAAAACAAAACAAAAGTTTTCATTATGGACCAGTTTATTGATTAAATTCCTATTAAACTGAAAGCTCATGATTGCCAGCTATTTATGCAAAATGTATTATAATGGTGATAATAATGTTTTAAAATTATGTTTCAAGGCCATGTGCAGTGCATTGTGAATATAACAGAGCACAATATGAATTAAAATTGTGATTTATGAAAATGACAAGCAAAATTTAGCTCCTTTTGAAATGTACACACTGACTATGAGTGGTCATGAGCAGATGCCAGCTCAACCCAGCCGGGACGCCGTCAGAGTGGAAAGAAGGGGGATGGCAACCTTTTTGGGACACTACTTCCCCCAAGACATCAGATGGCAGCTTCCCTGCAGTGTAGCGGTGCCCCGGATTGCCATAGGGCACCATGGGACATGTAGTTTAATACCACAGCCCTGCTGGGAACCTGCAATCAATTTAGATCTTCAAATGAATGTCTGGTTAGAATTCCAAGAGCTAAACTGAAAAGAAGTGGTGAGGCGGGCGGCCTTCTGCTGTTATGCACCTCAAATCTGGAATAGCCTGCCAGTCGGAATTCGCCAGGCTGATACAGTGGAGCACTTTAAAAAACTGCTAAAAACACATTACTTTAACATGGCTTTCTCAAAACTTCATTTTAATTTAATCCTGATGCTCTGCATATTCAATTAATTTTCATTACTATTCATGGTGGCTCCAAAATCCGTACTCACCCCTACTCTCTCTTCTGTTCTTTTTCCGGGTTTCTGTGGTGGCGACCTGTGCCACCACCACCTGATCAAAGCTCCATGATGTCCCTCCATTGATGGATTAAAGGCCAGAAGTCCACATGACCGTCATCATCAAGTCCTTCCATGAGAACCCTAAATACAATGAGGACTGATTGATGTCATTAATGTTAGGTAGAATGCCTAGAGGGGGCTGGGTGGTCTCGTGGCCTTGGAACCCCTGCAGATATTATTTTTTCTCTAGCCGTCTGGAGTTTTTTTGTTTTTTCTGTCCTCCCTGGCCGTCGGACCTTACTCTTATTCTGTGTTACTTAGTGTTCTCTTATTTTAATTCTTACTTTGTCTTTTTTCTCTTTCTTCATCATGTAAAGCACTTTGAGCTGCATTATTTGTATGAAAATGCGCTATAGAAATAAATGTTGTTGTTGTTGTTGCAAGAGAACCGGAGGAGTCCAGTCTCATCCATAGCCCGGAAGTACTCCCAAGTTACAAAGATGGAAGCCCTGAAGTACCTCCAGGCTGAAGAAACTTCAAGTTCTCCATCTGACCCGAAGCACTTCCGAGTCAAGGACTACTGTATATACTCACGTATAAGTTGGGTCTTGAAACCTGAAAAATCGATCATAAAATCAGACCCTGACTTATACACCCGTTCAAAAATACGACATTTAATTTTTTTTTTACATCTTCTTGCCTCCTCCAATCTCGCACCAGTTTCTCAGACGCGTCGAATTTTGTTGCAGCAGCGCGGTTACCAATTTCTTTCTCCATGTCAATGACAATTAATTTAAAACCAGCTTCCTATTTTCTTCTGATCGAACGCTCCATCGTAGATAAGGGATGTTCTTACGATAAAGGTGTATGAGGGTGTGAGATACAAAAAACACAAAACTGTGCAAACGTCGCTTCAGAATAGTTTGGGTATCACCGTGTGGTCACATAGGCACAATACATAGAAATAAAAGGCCGTGTGCCCTGTGGTGACTCTCTCAGGTGGGCGTTAGCATATCGTAATCCCTTGGACCAATAACGCAAGTTTTCTGCATTCGACTTATACGACCGACATTATAAAATACGAGAAATTAATATGGTAAAATCAAGTCCCGACTTATCTGCGAGTATATACGGTATATAAAAGACTGCTGTGAAACCAGCAAGCGAGCCAGAGTCGGGTGGGGGTGGACAAAGCTTGCTGGGAGGTGTGGAGGAGAAGGAAGAGAAAGAAGAATATTGTACTTTGTGGTGTTATTTGCCTGTTTATTGTGGCGGTGGTGCTTAGGGCACTGCTTTTGAGAAGAAAAGAAATAAAAATACTTCTCAGTGCTTTCACCCTGTGTCCTGAGTATCTGTCTGTTGGGTTTAAAGGGGGAACAGCGACCCCTAGAGTTCCCAATGCATACTTTTTCTTCCTTCCTGAGATGGAGCTTGCTGGGAGGAGAGAAGGAGAGAATTGTTGTATTGATTTGGTGTTTATTGATGGATGTGCTGCTTAGATGGCACTATTTTGGAAGAGAAATGAATTAAAAACCTTCTTAGTGCTTTTACCTCGTGTTTAGAGTATCTGTTTGTTGGGTTCCATGGGACAACAGCGCCCTCTAATGTCCACAAGAGTATCAGGATTAAACAAAAATGAAGCTATGAGAAAGCCATGTTAAAGTAATGTGCTTTTAGCAGTTTTTTAATGTGCTTCATCATATTAGCTGTTCCAGATTTTAGGTGCATTTCATTAGAAGCCTGCCTCACCACTTCTTTTCAGTTTAGCTCTTTGAATTCTAAGCAGACCCTCATTTGAAGATCTGAGGTTACGATTTGGAGTGTAAAGTGTAAGACATTCTGAAATATAAGATGGAGCAGATTATTGAAGGCATTGTAAACCACCAGCAGTATTTTAACTCTTTGAGGGCTGAATATTTTTTCCAAAAAGCAATGGTTTCACTCAGAAGTCAACATAAAATGTCTGTTGCTGCATGCTGTGGCTATCAGTTTGCCAAAAATGTGCGGCTTACTTGCTGCCAGGCTGTCTTTGTGTGGCTGGGACACGGTCGCAGTGCATTACAATCTGGTTTCTACCTCTTATCATTGTTAAGTGGCTGTCCTCCCTGGCGAACATTGTCAGTACCACGACTAGCTGGGAACCAATCAGCTGAAGCTGGAACCTCACATTCATCTTCGATCGCTTGTATCAAAAACTTTAGTACGACAAGTCCTAGTCCAGTTCAGAGATAACAGGCGACAACGTCGTCCACAGAGTATTTTGCTTTACACATTCGCTTTTATCTCTCGCCAGATGTCAGTGCCATTTTTGCCGTTGTGTGCGCCTTGCTACTCACGAGAGTGCAGAGAATCCCGGTCAAACCAATGAATCTAACTTTCCTTCTAGAAATGAGAGTCCAACTAAAATGTAACGGTGGGTTTTGTCACAGTTTACAGTTGATTACCATCGTCATCTTTTGGACAAAAGTCAACATCAGCCCTGAAAGAATTAAAGTCAATTCTAAATGGCACAGGTAACCAGTGCAGTGACATCAGGACTGGGGTGATGTGTTTGGATTTTCTTTTCCTAGTTAAGATTCTAGCAGCTGCATTTTGCACTCGTTGTAATCGTTTGATGTCTTTTTTGGGTGGTCCTGAGAGGAGTGCGTTACAGTAATCTAGCTGACTGAAAACAAAAGCATGGACTAATTTCTCAGCATCTTCCATCCATCCATCCATTTTCCAACCCGCTGAATCCGAACACAGGGGTCTGCTGGAGCCAATCCCAGCCAACACAGGGCACAAGGCAGGAACCAATCCCGGGCAGGGTGCCAACCCACCGCAGGACACACACAAACACACACTAAGGACAATTTAGAATCGCCAATCCACCTAACCTGCATGTCTTTGGACTGTGGGAGGAAACCGGAGCGCCCGGAGGAAACCCACGCAGACACGGGGAGAACATGCAAACTCCACGCAGGGAGGACCCGGGAAGCAAACCCAGGTCCCCAGGTCTCCCAACTGCGAGGCAGCAGCGCTACCCACTGCGCCACCGTGCCGCCCTTTCTCAGCATCTTGCAATGTTATAATAAGAGGTCTAACTTTTGCTGTTGGTAGGACAGTAACCCTTGGTATGGAGCTGGTCCTTTGTATGAAGTCTGCTCCATGAATTCTAGTTGACCAGCCCCACTTCTAAGACGCCAGATTTTATTGTAGTGGGCTTGTTGGCACAAGTGTGTCCACTGATGACCTGATGTCCCTTGAAAGATTTCCATCTACCTGTCACCTTGACCAGGAACAAAGCAGAAACAGGAAATGGAAGGCTGGACAGAATATAAGTAACCTCCATCATGACCCCGAATTGGAGTGAGAAAAATTGATGGATGGATAACTAACCTCAGCGCCTACATATGAAATTAAAATCAATGACAGCCTCAGTTTCACTTGGAAGATATTCTCAGTAGAGATTTATGACCTTGAGATCACTTATATTGAACCTTTTTTAAATATGAGACAAAGCCTCTGCCAGCTGTTATTAGCAAGTCTGTGTTCTCACCAAACACTTTGTATCGCACTGACCTTGCAGCAGTAAACAGAACTTTAATGTCTCCCACTCACCCTATTGTTTATACATGTGCGGCTGCATATCTGATGCTTCATTATAAATTACTTCAGCAGCGCTAAGAAATTATGTAAAATGGAAAGGCACCTGTTCAAACTGTTTCTCCAACAAAGTAACGAGCAGCACTTTGAGAGATTAAATAATAATGATGTCTCAGCATGGATCTAATTGGACAGCATGCAGCAGAAGCTTTCATGACTCTAATTCCTTTCTGAGTCAATAACTATTACTTGGAGAATTTCTATAATGGTACCCTGGGAAACAGTCCAGCAAAGAAATGTTTTTAATTTCTAAAGAAACACATGCTGGTGTCTCCAGGCAAAAGTATTAACACTCTGGCCATGTGTCTGAGTGAAAGGAACATTAACTATGGGATCAAAAGAAAAGAAAGTGAAAATGTGCATTTTACATTTTATATCACAATTCCTGAAAAATAGAGTTAAGTATTACAATTCTGTTTTGTCTAATAAATGTGAAGGTTGAGGCGTTTATCTTCTGGCCAGCCTGTACAATTCGCAAGCCAGTGGCGTAGCTAGGTGGCGGTCTGCCCCGGGCGGCACATTTTTGGGGCGGCATTATTGGCCAAAAGGCTCAGTGCAATTCGTGTGTAAGCAGTAGGGTTCAGAAAAATATCACTCATGAATGAAAAAAGTCAAATTCTCCTGATTTTTACCAACAAATGCTTCACAAATAATTTTCAGATGGTCCTTCTGTGTTGGCATCAGGCAATATTGCTCCATCTGATTTTAATTTTTGTATTTTAGTTTTCTTTATAATCTGTGTTTTATCTGTTGTTCGGTGTCCTTGAGTGTTTGGAAAGGCGCCTACAAATAAATCAAAAAATTTATTACAGCAGTTGAAATTTATGAGGCAATAACAAAAATAAACATAAACATTACACTGATAATAATGCAGGATAAGTGCATTGGCGATCCTAGTGTGTGCTTGGTGTGTGTGGGTGTGCCCTGTGGTGGGCTGGCGCCCTGCCCGGGGTTTGTTTCCTGCCTTGCGCCCTGTGTTGGCTGGGATTGGCTCCGGCAGACCCCTGTGACCCTGCCGTTAGGATATAGCAGGTTGGAGAATGACAGACTTACTGACTAATTTCTAGGAAGATAAACAACTAATTTACAATTTATAATTTTGTTTCGTTATCAATCCGAATGCGTTCTTACTCTGTGCAGAAAACATCCCCACCTATCACTTGTACACTACACTGGTTTAATTTTATGGCTTATGTGGCATCCGACTGGGGTGCCTACCCGGCCGGGACACCTGGGGAGACAGGAGGAGGGCTCATGCCTCGTCCAGACCACGAGGGGGCGACCGCCCTGGTTGTATTGGGGGCCACGGGTACAGGGCTTAGAAGCTCAACCCTGTAGGGGCCCGTGGTTACCACCCCGTGCCTGATGAAACCTGGACCCCAGCACTTCCGTCACACCAGGAAGTGCTGGGGGGGAAGAAGAGAGGGAACACCCGGAGTGCTTCCGGGGAGACAGCCGGCACTTCTGCCACACTGGGGCGTGTCGGTGGAAGATTGCCGATGCACACCTGGAGTACATCCGGGTGATTATAAAAGGGGCTGACTCCCTTCATTCGAGACTGGAGTCAGGTGGAAGAAGGACGAGGTCAGAAAAGAGAGAGAAGGAGGCGGTCTGAAGAAGAGGCAGTGAGGTTTGACCTGGACTTTGGGGAAGATGGGGGGTTTGTGTGGCACTTAAAGACTTGTAAATATTAGGTGTAAATAAACGTGTGATGGTGATTACAACATGTCTGCCTGTCTGTGTCTGGGGCTCGTTCCACACTTATTAGTCTGTAATGTAATCAGTGGCGTAGCCAGGAGGGGGCGGTCCACCCCAAGTGGCACATTTTTGCGGGCGGCATTATTGGCCAAAAGGCTCAGTACAATTCATGTGTAAGCAGCAGGGTTCAGAAAAACATCACTCATGAATGAAAAAAGTCAAATTCTCTGATTTTTTTTATCCACAAATGCTTCAGAAATAATTTTCTGTGACGGCATCAGACACAGCAGTTGAAATTTATGAGGCAATAATAAAAATAAACATAAACGTTACACCGATAATAATTTCTAGGAAGATAAACAACTAATTTACAATTTATAATTTTGTTTCGTTATCAATCCGAATGCGTTCTTACTCTGCGCAGAAAACATCCCCACCTATCACTTGTACACTACACTGGTTGTGGTTTTCGCAGCATATTTATATTATTTCTTGTCTAGTTGATGCTTATAAATACATAATTATATGTGAAAAAATATTGCTGTTTCTCTAAATATGAATAAATCTATGCACAATTTACAGTGGGTACGGAAAGTATTCAGACCCCCTTCAATTTTTCACTCTTTGTCATATTGCAGCAATTTGCTAAAATCATTTTTTCCCTCATTAATGTACACACAGCACCCCATATTGACAGAGAAAAAAAAGAATTTTTGAAATTGTTGCAGATTTATTAAAAAAGAAAAACTGAAATATCACATGGTCCTAAGTATTCAGACCCTTTGCTCAGTATTTAGTAGAAGCACCCTTTTGAGCTAATACAGCCATGAGTCTTCTTGGGAAAGATGCAACAAGTTTTTCACACCTGGATTTGGGGGTCGTCTGCCATTCCTCCTTGCAGATCCTCTCCAGTTCTGTCAGGTTGGATGGTAAACGTTGGTGGACAGCCATTTTTAGGTCTCTCCAGAGATGCTCAATTGGGTTTAAGTCAGGGCTCTGGCTGGGCCATTCAAGAACAGTCACAGAGTTGTTGTGAAGCCACTCCTTCGTTATTTTAGCTGTGTGCTTAGGGTCATTGTCTTGTTGGAAGGTAAACCTTCGGCCCAGTCTGAGGTCCTTAGCACTCTGGAGAAGGTTTTTGTCCAGGATATCCCTGTACTTGGCCGCATTCATCTTTCCCTCGATTGCAACCAATCGTCCTGTCCCTGCAGCTGAAAAACACCCCCACAGCATGATGCTGCCACCGCCATGCTTCACTGTGGGGACTGTATTGGACAAGTGATGAGCAGTGCCTGGTTGTCTCCACACATAACGCTTAGAATTAAGGCCAAAAAGTTCTATCTTGGTCTCATCAGACCAGAGAATCTTATTTCTCACCATCTCAGAGTCCTTCAGGTGTCTTTTAGCAAACTCCATGCGGGCTGTCATGTGTCTTGCACTGAGGAGAGGCTTCCGACAGGCCACTCTGCCATAAAGCCCTGACTGGTGGAGGGCTGCAGTGATGATTGACTTTCTACAACTTTCTCCCATCTCCTGATTGCATCTCTGGAGCTCAGCCAAAGTGATCTTTGGGTTCTTCTTTACCTCTCTCACCAAGGCTCTTCTCCCCCGGTAGCTCAGCTTGGCTGGACGGCCAGCTCTAGGAAGGGTTCTGGTCGTCCCACTGTGCTCTTGGGAACCTTAAGTGCAGCAGAAATTTTTTTGTAACCTTGGCCAGATCTGTGCCTTGCCACAATTCTGCCTCTGAGTTCTTCAGGCAGTTCCTTTGACCTCATGATTCTCATTTGCTCTGACATGCATTGTGAGCTGTAAGGTCTTATATAGACAGGTGTGTGGCTTTCCTAATCAAGTCCAATCAGTATAATCAAACACAGCTGGACTCAAATGAAGGTGATCTCAAGGATGATCAGAAGAAATGGATAGCACCTGAGTTAAATATATGAGTGTCACAGCAAAGGGTCTGAATACTTAGGACCATGTGATAGTTCAGTTTTTCTTTTTTAATAAATCTGCAACAATTTCAAAAATTCTTTTTTTTGTCTGTCAATATGGGGTGCTGTGTGTACATTAATGAGGGAAAAAATTAATTTAAATGATTTTAGCAAATGGCTGCAATATGACAAAGAGTGAAAAATTGAAGGAGGTCTGAATACTTTCGGTACCCACTGTATCTTAATTTTTCTCTATAGGTCATTTTAATTCTGTATTTAAATAGGTTAACATATTCAGATATGTTGGAGGGCGACAAGTTGAAGTACCGCCCCGCTCTGAGTGACACGAACTCGAGCTACGTCACTGTCGTAAGCATAGCATCTACAATCTAACATAACACGTTGTCACACCCGTGCGCTTAGGAGGCAGTCAACAAGCCTGGAGGTGAGTGAAATATCGCGAGACAAAGGGTTGATTTGCGGTGCTTAACGCCTCTCTCTCTTTCTTCAGACCAAAAGAAGGAAAATAACGTCCTTACCTTACTTACCGGGTTCCAAGATGGCCGCCGAAACGTCACTTCCGGCATCATCTGATGACATTGTTTCTGACCAATGACGATACTTCCGGTCTCCAGAAGATGACGTCACTTCTAGCACTACATCATTTCAGTCACTTTTGATGACGTCGTATCCGTCTGACCATTTCGACTCATTTCCGTCCACCATTTTGTCATTGTATAGAAAGCCATCTTTTGTAACCCACAGGGTCATTTGCTGTAAAAAGTATTTGATCCTCATTTTTGACTGCTTGTTTTTCTTTTGTCCTGTGGACATTATACGAGGACGGTCCCCAACTCTTTTTCCTTTGTGGAAGTGTTTTATTGCTTATTACAACATATAACATTCTCCAACTCGTTTAATCCGGTTATGGGTCACTGGAGACCAGAGCCTATCCCAGGAGCGCCAGGTACAATGCAGGAAACAGCCCAGAATAAGGTGCCAGTCTATCACAGGTCCCATTCACACAATCACCACAGGGCAAATTTTGAATGATCAATTAACAGTCAAGTCTTTTGGAGACACAGATGAATAATCTGAGGTACCAGGAGGAAAACCTCTTCTGTGGACCACCAATTCAGAAACCTGTTTGGTAGGGAGGGTGGTGGCCACTACAGCAATGACCATTTATCTACTGTGGCAGACGAACAGGGAAGCTCTGGTCACTTGAGGAGCCCTGGATGGCAGCACTCCACCTCCTGACTCCGGCTGGAGTAAGGTGGCCTCTTTTATATCATATTCCCAGGTGCTCTCCATTTAGTTTCCGGCAGCATTCCCGGTTGTGGTGGAAGTGCTGCGTGGATACCCGGAAGTAGTCCAGACACCCTTGGACCTTGTTCTGGCCGCACTTCTGAGCGTGGTGGAAATGCTGCCATCCAGGACTCCTCAAATGACCAGGCGCCCCCTGGCGGTGACCACGGGCCCCAGCAGGGCTGAGCTACTAAGATCCAAGCCCGTGGTCCCAACATATTCCATGGGGTTTTCCCTCTCATATTCCGGGGGAGGTGTTATACCCAATGTGTGTTCTCCCCTGGTCCTTCCGTCTTTGGGACGTCCTGGCTGTCTGCCACATCATGCACACCGTTAGGGCATGGAAGAGGTGGTGAACCCTTGCCAGAGTGACCTGAGGTGCTTGCCGTGGTGAGGTCTGAGTGTCTCCTAGTAAATATAATCTTTGGTATTGATTGACGTAATTATATACAGTAGATATAATTCATCTACCCCCATTATTGAGTCCACTTAGTCCATTTCAAGGTCATGATGTTCAAAATTCTCCGTGGAATCTTTGAGCATTAAGATTGGCTATAGATAGATAGATAGATAGATAGATAGATAGATAGATAGATAGATAGATAGATAGATAGATAGATAGATAGATAGATAGATAGATAGATAGATAGATAACTTTATTAATCCCAAGGGAAAATTCACACAAATTAGAAGAGTATAGACATGATAATACATATAATTATATAACATCTTCTAACTTGTTATAAACTTATCCCCATCTTTGTATTATTATTAGTATTATTATTATTATTATTATTATTATTATTATTATTATTATACAGCACCTTTCCTAACTATCATTACATTGAATCATATTCAAATTATCTTTGTTTTGTTAAGTAGCTCATTTTATCAAATCATCACTTCATCAATCAGTTACTGTATATCAGATTTTTAAATCTCCCAAGAGGATATTTATATTTATTTATTTTTACATATAAAATACACACTGAATGATTGATTAAATGTCTGTGTTTGGTATGAGTATGTTTAATGTTGTGGCTTTTAGGCATTCTCTACTGTCTAGATTCATCAAATGAATTGAAGCAACTGCAGTGACCTTCTTGTAAATGAAGAAGTCCTTCAATAAGGAGGTTTCTGTCTGACCCAAAATTCTAATGTGCCTTTTTGTATAGGTCAAGGCGGACGACCCTCATCTAGGAATGTGTGAGCAAGTGGGATGTTGCCATGCCCTTGAGTGTCATTCTTTTGTAGCCTGTTCTGCATTGGTGATGAGCAGAAAAGCCTTGGCTTCTTTTTCCCTTTCCTGTTCATGGTAAGACTTCTTAAGATATCTTCATTTTTGCACATTGACCAGAGTTTACAATTAATGCACAGGCATTTATCAGTTATCTGATCCACTTTTAAGGAAGCCATTTTGAATAGGGGGTCTCTCTGCCCTGGAGAGGGCGCCAGACAGTAACAGGGCTCACTCACTCACACCTGGGTAAGTTAGAGATTTTGATTTCCCTTTTAGAACAATTTTGTAATGAGGGAAGAAACTATCCATCCATCCATCCATCCATTTTCCAACCTGCTGAATCCGAACACAGGGTCATGGGGGTCTGCCGGAGCCAATCCCAGCCAACACAGGGCACAAGGCAGGAACCAATCCAGGGCAGGGTGCCAACCCACCGCAGAGGGAAGAAACCATAAATCTTAAACAAAACGGATAGTCTGCAGCTAAACTGCTCAAAAAAATGAAAGGACCACTTTTTAATCCGAGTATAGCATCAAGTCATGAAACTTCTGGGCTATTGATCTGGTCAGTTAAGTAACAGAGGGGCTTGTTCATCAGTTTCAGCTGCTTTGGTGCACTAGAGGGGCAACAATGAGATGACCCCCAAAACAGGAATGAATGGTTTAACAGCTGGAGGCCACTGATATTTGTCCCTCCTCATCTCTTTTGTCACTAGTTTTGCATTTGGCTACTGTCAGTGTCACTCCTCGTAGCATGAGGCCATACCTGGACCCTACAGAGGTGGCACAGGTAGTCCAACTTCTCCAGGATGGCAGGTACATCAATATGTGGCATTGCCAGAAGGCTTGCTATGTCTCCTAGCACAGTCTCACTGGCATGGAGGAGATTCAAGGAGACAGGCAGTTACTCTAGGAGAGCTGGACATGGCCCCTCGTTGAAGGTCATTAAGCCATCAGCAGACTGACCGGTGTCTGCTCCTTTGGGCGAGCAGGAACAGGATGAGCAACTGCTAAGAGCCTACAAAATGACCTCCAGCAGACAGGCCACTGATGTGAATTTTCTCTGACCAAACAATCAGAAACAGACTTCATGAGGGTGGCCTGAGGGACCGACGTCCTCTAGTGGGCACCGTGGAGCTCGATTGGCATTTGCCATAGAATACCAGAATTGGCAGGTCCACCACTGGTGCCCTGTGCTTTTCACAGATGAGAGCAGGTTCATCCTGAGCATGTGGAGAACATTATGCTGCCTGTAACATCGTTCAGCATGACCAGTTTGGTGGTGGGTCAGTGATAGTCTGGGGAGGCATATCCATGGAGGGCCGCACAGACCTCTACAGGCTAGACAATGGTGAGCACCTTGACTGCCCTTAGGTATCGGGATGAAATCTTTGGACCCATTGTCAGACCCTGTGCTAGTGCAGTGGCTCCTGGGTTATCTCCTGGTGCACGACAATGTCTGGCCTGATGTGGCGAGAGGATGAAGGAATTGATACCATTGACTGTCCCCCCCACGCTCACTCGCCTGACCTCAATCCAATAGAACACCTCTGGGTGGGACATTATGTTTCCATCCATCTGACGCCACCAGGTTGCACCTCAGACTGTCCAGGAGGTCAGTGATGCCCTGGTCCAGATCTGGGAGGACATCCCCAGGACACCATCCGTCATCTCATTAGGACGTTGTCAAACTTGGGGGGTGGGGGTGGCATACAAACTACTGAGTACGATTTGGAGTTCCTGCAATGAAATTTCAACAAAATGGCCTAGCCTGCCTCATCATTTTTTCCCTTTGATTTTTGGGGTGTCTTTGAATTCAGCCCTCTGTAGGTTGATCATTTTCATTTCCATCAAACGATGTGCCATCCTTTCGTTCCTAACACATCACCATATCAGTAGAGATAGCCAGCAGGATTTTTCTTTCCCATTGAGATCTGATGTGTTTTCAAAGTGTTCCTTGAAGTTTTTTGAGCAGGTTATATGAAGCTCTGCACTGAAGGGATCTCAGCCTAAACTGAATGATTGTCCAAGTGCCATGAGAGCTACACTTACTGAAATCTACTGCACATGTGTACATAGTCTCATCAAAACTGTCCACCTAACCATTCATCCATGCATCCATTTTGTGAACCTACTCTATTCATTATAGAATTTCATGGGGGCTTGAGGCATTCCCTGCAGCTTCAAATCCAAACCAGTCCATTACATGGCTCTCACACACTTCTTTTTCTTCTTTCAGCTGCTCTTGTTAGGGGTTGCCACAGTGGATCATCTTTATCCATATCTATATGTCACCCCCATCACCTGCATGACCTCTCTCACCACATCCATAAACCTTCTCTTAGTCCTTCCTCTTCTCCTCTTACCTGGCAGCTCTATCCTTAGCACCCTTCTCCCAATATACCCAGCATCTCTCCTCTGCACATGTCCAAACCAATGCAATCTCGCCTCTCTGACTTTGTCTCCAGCCTGAGCTGACCCTCTCATGTCCTCCTTTCTAATCCTGTCCATCCTCATCACACCCAATGCAAGTCTTATCATCTTTAACTCTGCCACCTCCAGCTCTGTCTCCTGTGCCACCGTCTCCAACCCATATAACACAGCTGGTCTTACTACCGTCCTGTAGACCTTCCCTTTCACTCTTGTCATGGCTCTCACACACATAAAGCAAAATTCATTCACACTATTGGAATCATCTAACACATACAACTTTGGACTGATAGAGAAGAAACAGGGAGAATGTGTAGTCTCCTTAAATCACCTAGGTTTAGGTTTAGGTTTAGGTTTAGGTTTCTTTATTTAGTCATGTTTACACAAGAAAACATGAAATTTGCCTTCTCAGTTGCATATAATAACAGACAGAATGAAATAAAACAGACAAATAGAAATAAGAAAGGTTAAGGTAAGGCAGTTAGGTAATACATATTTACACCAAAAAAAAAAAGGTTACAGGATATTTATCAAAACCTTAAACATTATCTCCGATATTTCTTATTGAAAAGTCGTATGGCACTAGGAAGAAAGGAGTTTCTGGAGCGATTTGTGTGGGTTTTCAAAGCAACTATCCTTCCTGATTTACTGAAGTTTAGTTCTACATGTAATGGATGTCTGTCATCAGTTGAGATGATTTCCAGTTTCTTTATCATTGCCCTCTGACACACACACACACACTAGTCAAATCATCTACATCAGCCCCAATAACTTTAGCTGCATACTTCATAATCTGCTGGAGCTTTTTTGAGTTTTGGTTTGTCAGACTATTTAACCAGGCAATGAAACTGAAAGTGATCACAGACTGGATCATACTACGATAGAAGGACAACATGAGGTCCTTGTCTACTTTAAATAGTTTGAGTTTATGGAGGAGAAATAAGCGCTGGTTGCATTTAGAAAATAATTTTTTTGTATTTGTATTCCAGTTAAGATTGTTATCTAGGTAAGTTCCTAAGTATTTATATTCATTCACTATTTCTACCTCCTCTCCTAGAACTACAATAGGTGAACATACAGATTTCTGTCTCTTAAAATCAAATATCATTTCTTTGGTCTTTTTTACATTCAGAGTGGGAGAGTTTTTATTGCACCAGTTTACCATCCAGTCCACTTGATTTAGATAGCGGCTTTCATCCTCCCCAGATATGCGTCCTATGATCATGGTGTCATCCGCGTACTTGATAATGGAGCAGTGGTCATTGTTCTGTCTCAGGTCACTTGTGTACAGAGTAAACAGTAATGGTGATAAGACACACCCCTGTGGACTTCGTGTGTTTGAATGAATGGATATTGAAAAAGTGTCCTGAACTTTAACTGTCTGTGAACGATTTAAAAGAAAGTTCTGAATCCATAGTGTGATAAATGGGTTTACATTCATACTGTTCAATTCCCCAATCAGTATATGAGGCTGTATAGTATTGAACGCTGAAGAAAAAATCCAAAAATAGTGCCCTGACATATGAACCAGGCTGATCAATAAAAGGTGTAGATTTGATGTAAGAAAACAAGCAGAGCATCTTCCACACTTCTGTTTGCACAATAAGCAAATTGATTGTTGTCTTGAAAAGACTTTGTCTCTGCCATTAAAATGTTTTTCACCAAGTGTTCAAAGCATTTCATTGGAATAGATGTAAGTGCCACTGGTCTGTAATCATTTAAACAGCTTGGCCTAGAAACCTTAGATGCAGGGGTAATGATTGATTGTTTCCACAGATTAGGTACAATACCACAGGTCAGAGACCAGTTAAAAAGCAAATGAAAAACTGGGGAGAGCTGCTTAGAGCGAGACTTTAAGAGCCAACCTGATATGCCGTCTGGTCCCACTGCACTGTTTCCTAGACCAGGAATGAAGCCCTGGTTCTTGAAGCTATGAGCCAGTAGCACCACCATTTACATTTACAACATTTAGCAGATGCTCTTATCCAGAGAGACTTACAACAGTGCTTAGTAGTCTACGACTGTTCTTCAGTCTTTAAGGCTAGGATTAAATCTACTGTCATTAAACAAGTTACCGCTGACCAAGTTGTACACAAAACCATGCTAGAAGAAAATAAGTTGTTAGTACAATTTTTTTTTTTTTTTTTGAGAAAAGGGTAGAAAAAAGTATGGGGACTTTAGTGTGTCTTCAGACGACGTTTGAAGACAGTGAGGGTCTCCGCTGTTCGTACAGCAAGAGGAAGTTCGTTCCACCACTGAGGAGCAAACACTGCAAAGAGTCTTGATGAATGTCGTCCTCTTCTTTTAAGTAAGGGTGGTTCGAGACGAGCAGTGCATGATGTTCTGAGAGAGCGAGAAGTGACACG
This sequence comes from Erpetoichthys calabaricus, assembly GCF_900747795.2. NCBI lineage: Eukaryota > Metazoa > Chordata > Cladistia > Polypteriformes > Polypteridae > Erpetoichthys > Erpetoichthys calabaricus. Next base: position 12,794,030 of record NC_041410.2, on the reverse strand, counting down.
CTGCTTAACCAGTGCTGATATGTAAGGTGGTGCAGTTCCAGTTTTGGCCATAAAGGCATGTTATGTGAGACCCCCTGAAACCTACACAGCACAATTTTCAGTTGTATTATGTGAAAAGCACAAATTTCCATTTAAATAGAATCTTTTAATAATTAAGAGAATTAATATATCATCCAGCAATCCGCTTTCTAACCTGCTTAGACCAGTTCATGGTTGTGGGTCTTATAGTGCCTTTCTAAATTCAGTGACTGTTAAACATTAAAAGAAAGACGGATGCAAAAGAAATTAGCTGCAGGCAGTTCTAAACACCAAGCCTCACAAGAGTTCTCTTAATTAGGATGAGATGTCAGAGAATTCTCAGTTACTGTTTAGCCAAAGGGTCATAGAGACCCAATAAGGATAAGGAGAGGAAGTCCCATAAGAAGGATAACGGTGTTTGTATGTTTTCTTTGCGTATGCCGGCAGCCTCCTTAATTAAGTAATGGACTTTATACCACTCTGCTCTTTTTTATGACACCAAGGAGTTGCCCCATCAGATTTTATTCAGAAAGCCACACTAGTGCAGAACTATCAAATGCACCTTCTTTAACATCTTCAATTTCTTCTTTTTTGTTAAGCAACATTCTGCTGTTGGAAAAATAACTTTTCTTTTACTCTGTCCTTTGGTAGGGGTTGGATCATTAAAGGCCGATGCATTCCCTGCGCCCTTGTCAACTTGATGTATTTGTCCCTTTATTAACAACTCCTTTGTACCTTGTAAGGGGTCATTCGTACTTGATGGAATCCATGCCAATGTACTTTAATGCCAGCTTGCTTATTTTGTATTCCTCTTTCAAGCTACTTGTTACTTGGCTGCTCACTGAGTTGTACAGAATGTATTCAAGGCAGGCGAGGACTTCTGAGAAGAATTCCTACAATTACATCATAGTTAAAAACTCAAAAAAGTACTGAAAAGGAAATAAAATGATCTTTCTGCAAGAAGACACTGCCAGAAACTGTTACATGAAGAATTCAGTCTTTACATAGAGTGTCTTTCATAGACAAGTTCTAGAACACTAATGAATCTGATTTTATAAGGTAGCGCAATAAAATGTCACAAATGTTCGATCTTTGTCTTATCTAATGCCTTTCATAGAGTGCACTGTCACAAAAAATCAATTACATTTATTTTTTAGAGCACCTCTCATGGAAAGCGCAATACAAATTGTTTTTATTTACAAATACAAAATACAAATACAAATTGTCCATCGGACCTTACTTTTATTCTATATCACTGTCTCCTGAGACTTAAAAAATCTTGTTGTTAGAAGATCTCGCTCACTGCACGGATACGGAAATGAAGTCTAAGAAACGCGAGAGACTTCAAATGATCGACAAGGAAATGCGCATCTGTCTTTCGAAAATTGATCCTCGCATCAATCTCATGTGTGCTGAAAAACAATCTCAACGTTCACATTAATTAAATTTAAGATTTATCCTTTGATTCCTTTATTAATAAAATGTCTTTCAAACTTGTAAAATTAACTGTTTTTATTGGCGATTGTCCATAGATTGTGTCGTCACGAGTTTATTTATGGGCAGTCCCTCAGGTGCGCCGCGAAAGTAAATTTTTGGGCTTAGTGCGCCGCAACTCGAAAAAGGTTTCCTTTCACTGTTCTATATTAATTAGTGTTCCATAATTTTAATTCTGATTTACTTTGTCTTTTTTCGCTTTCTTCATCATGTAAAGCACTTCGAGCTACATTGTTTGTGTGAAAATGTGCTATAGAAATAAACGTTGTTGTTTATGAAAACTAGGGGGCTCTGCCCCCTGCTCACTTCGCTCGTCAACCCCCTGGAGGGTGTTATGCACTAGCCACATCGTGGCTCTGCTGCTCACGTATGGGGAAGCAGATTTAAACAGATTGTTATTTTCATGGAAATTGTTACTTATGCATACTAGACCTAACTATTTTACATTACAACGAGTAATTAACCATAGTAAAAAATAGTCAAACATCATAAATTGAAAGAAAATTATGGTTCATGTTGCGTTAGAGGTATTCGTTACGTTATACGTCTTCATTATGTTTGGCTTTGAAATTAACACGCAACTACTTTTTAAAATGACACTTTTACTGTAAAACTTCAGTAAAAACAATATTTGGAATTAACTTTTCGTCAATATCGCACTGAATTTTGATTCCGTATTTGGACTTACATCGTAACAACGCAACGTATAACTGCCTGTGAGTGAATATCGTTTCTTTCTCTCTAATAAATAAACCAGCTTTTTCAATTGTTTGTCCCTGTGATTTATTAATTGTCATAGCAAAAGCTCTTCTAACGGGAAACCATAAACAGTTTAATACGAATGGCATATCAAGATCTCATTTGGTGTCTCATGTTAGATGTACTACATTACCTTTCTTGTCGCCTGTTAAAATTTTACATGTTAGAATTGTCGACCAATTTTGAATACAACTAATCTTGCCCTATTGCATAACCCACTGTCGGGGTGCGCCGTGGAATTTTCTAGGGGCGCCGCGAAAACTTTTGTAAAATATTTAAAATTGCTAGTGTTTTTGAACTTTTAGTTGATTAAAAAGATAATGTTTAAAAAAAGTATTTTATGTTGGAAAAACAGATAACGGTTAATCAGATTGTTGAATAAACGAATGTATTTATTTTGAATGCAAGTTAAAATTTTCGCTGTTCACCATTTATCATAATATCAACACCAGCGGTGTCAAAAACACATCTCGTGAGACTTAAAAAGTCTCGTTGTTAGAAGATCTCGCTCACTGTATGGAAATGAAGTCTAAGAAACGCGAGAGACTTCAAATGATCGACAAGGAAATGCGCGTCTGTCTTTCGAAAATTGATCCTCGCATCAATTTCATATGTGCTGAAAAACAATCTCAACGTTCACATTAATTAAATTTAAGATTTATCCTTTGATTCCTTTATTAATAAAATGTCTTTCAAACTTGGTAAAATTAACTGTTTTTATTGGCGATTGTCCATAGATTGTGTCATCACGACTTTATTTATGGGCAGTCCCTCAGGTGCGCCGCGAAAGAAAATTTTTGAGCTTAGTGCGCCGCAACTCGAAAAAGGTTGCCTTTTGCTGGCATAACCCATCACTCAGACATCAATTACACAATTACATTACGATACATCCTTCTTTGTACCGTAATTTGGCCAGAGGAAGATGTTAATGGTTGTAGATACTCTTTGTGATATTGTAAGTTGATGCATGATCACCACCAACTGTTTCAGCATAGTCTATTGATACGCATTTAATCAATTTGTCGTGTAATCGATCAACAATTTTCGCATTAATTCGTTTGACTTCCTCATTTCTTGGTGCTAGGATTGCCCGTGTACTCTTTTCTTCTGTTGATAACCCTTTGGGATGAAATTCTTCAATAAGAATTGGACATAATACGTCTCCTTTAATTGGGAACTTAAAGTGAGGAAAACAAAGAGTTGAGACAACAAGAACTGTGTCTGACAAAAGCATTCACACGAATGAGAGGTGAGAGGAGCGCGGGCGTGGGCCGTTAACCGGAAATGGTGGAGAGGAGGGCGGGACTTGAAAAAATCTCTTGGCAAAAGTCTCGTCTTGTCTCAAGATTTTCTTTTATGATGGAGAGACTAGTGTTTTGTTATGTATTAGTGCCATTCACAGATAACAAGTCTTTTACAAGAAATTGGTATTTATTTTATATAATGCCTTTCATCAGGAGCCTAAAAAAATAACATTTACAGTTTTTTTTTTTTATTGTCTAGTCCAGAAGTCTGCAAAGTTGGTCCTAGTGGGCTATAGTAAGGCTGTAGTAGCTGCAGGTTTTGGTTCCATCCTTGGAAACCAGCTCTTACTAATAACACATCTTCTTTAATTTTATGGCTTGTTAATGTTTTTTACCTGCCACGTCAGGCCATTCTTATTCAGTATATCAGATTTATTCTCCTTTCCAAAGATATCATCCAAATGATTTGGACCCTGGAGCAGTTTTTTAAATTCTCAGTCCTATACGTTGTTCTCTTCAGTTTCGTTCCAAATTTTTTATTATTATAGAGGAAGCTACAACAAACATAATCCTGTGATTGTGAATGTGAATTTCCCCTTGGGATCAATAAAGTATCTATCTATCTATCTATCTATCTATCTATCTATCTATCTATCTATCTATCTATCTATCTATCTATCTATCTATCTATCTATCCCTAACAATAAACATATGATGGCTGCAGAGTGGCTGGAGCCCATCAAGACAACTTTGGGAATAAGGCAGGAGCGACTACAGGGAAAGTACCATCCCATCACTCTTATGCACACACAAAGATTAATACTGTTAATGAACAACTTAACTAAACCAACCTAAAAAAATGTTTTTAATCTAAAAAAAATCTAAACTAAAATCTCACTATCTGACCATTAAAAATGAAAACTAAACTGACACTAAAACTGTACAACTCGTAAGCCAACTCCAATAACATTTAAATGATTGAAAAGGATTTTTTGTTCAATAAACTGATTACAAGTAGCCTACTGTTGACTGTTCCTCCTTTTCTACTAAGTGGCCACACACAATATGGGAATGTGGCCTAATGGTATACCTGTAATGGTTGTCAGCCAGCTAGAAAGAACATATTTTTGAATATGGAAACGCAGAATAACGTTTAGAAGATGCTCTCTGCATAGCTGAATGGATTAATAAGGGGTTCAATGTGTCTTTTATGGGCACATCTGTGTGTTTATAGACACAGCCTGGATTTCTTAATATTCATCTAATGGCCATTTTTTACCTAAAATGAAATGTAACCTGAAATGATTCTCTCAAAACTAAACTAAGTGAAGTAAGTCATCAATAATAATAACTAACTAAAATTGAAATGTGTAGGAGGCACACAAGATGGACAAGTGGCCCAGCCTGGAGTCTAAAAGATTCCTTACCCAGGCCCCGAATAAATGGACAGGCATCCAGACCAGACATGGACTTTATACCTTTCCCTGGCAATGACAGAAGAAAACCGGGAAGGACTGTCCCTGTGGGATTTTTATTCCCCCCAGATGCTAGATGGCAGTAGTCCTCCGTATCGGGGTCCATTCAGGAACCAGCAGGGAATGCTGGGAGTTGTAGTCCGGCAGCACATCCCTGCTGGGGTCTATGGGTGCCGTGAGGGGGCTCTGTGGGGAGATGTGGCTCCCTAAATACAGGACTTCCATATGACCCGGAAGTACGTCCATCGGGCAGTGGCTCAGGCACCGGAAGTACTCCCAGGTCCTTAATAAAAGAGACCGCACTCCATTATCCAGACGAGTCGGAGCTGGGAGGACGTGGAGCAACACTCGTCTGGAGAAGGGCAGTGTAATGGTGACAAAAAAAGAGAGAGGGAGAGTATGGTGGGAAAAGAGAACCTGCTGTTTTTGCAAGTTTGGAAGTAATTTGGTTAATAAACCTTCCATTGTTTGAACCCGGGACTCTTTGTGTGTTTGTGTTCAGGGTTTGGGTCTCGCTGACGGCCCAGTTTCCATCACAAATGTTAAAAAAAAAAAAAATAATTAAAATAAGTCATCAATAATAATAACTAAAATAGTAATGACCTAAAGTTCATAAATCTAAACTGAGCTAAACTAAAAATGAAATGATGGGAGAAAGTAGTATAGAAATAAATAGTGATTATAAAAACATAACCATAATGAAATAACCTTTGCACACAAGCACACTAACACAAATTTATAACTGTCAATCAACCTAACACACACACACACACACGCACACGCACACACACACACACACACACATCTTTGGGATTTAGAAGGAAAACCCAAATATCAGAGTTAAGTCCAACACAGACACAGGGAAAATGCACGAAATCCGCACAGTCATTGACGGGGTATGCCATCTGAACTGGAGTTGCTGGATTTGTGAGACAGCAGCACTCACCACGGTTCACTTTACAGTCTTATTTACAGTTTCTTCAACTGGTAAAGTCAGCATGTTTGTGAGCTTTTCCTGTGATGGACCAACACCCTGCCCAGAGTTAGCTTCTACTATGCAGACAATACAGCGAGAGTGAGCTCGAGCACCTCTGCAAATCTATAATGTGGTTACTCTTGCTTGTGACAGACGTGACAGATCCATTATGTGTAAATATTTAACTTCTATGTATTGTATGCAGTAGCTGCACATTCGTTTAAAAGGCATCATTTACTCTAAGTGGTTGCATGATGGCGCAGTGGTAGCATAAGCAGTGGGCAAGTAAGGTGCCACGCAGTAAGGATACTGGGGTCTGCGTCCCAGGTCCTCCCTGCGTGGAGTGTGCATGTTCTCCCGTGTCTGCCTAGGTTTCCTCCCACAGTCCAAAGAGATGTGAGTTAAGTGAATTGGCAATGCTAAATTGGCCGTGGCGTGTGAGTGTGTGTGTATTCGCCCTGCAATGGACTGGTGCCCTGTCCAGAGTTTGTTCCAGCCTGGCGTGCCCTATGCTAGCTGAGATAGGCTCCAGTACCCCCTGTGACCCTGGTGTGGATTAAGCGGGGTTAGAAAATGACATGACATGTAACCCATCCATACATCCATCCATTATCCAACCCGCTATATCCTAACTACAGGGTCACGGGGGTCTGCTGGAGCCAATCTCAGCCAACACAGGGCGCAATGGCTCTTACACTACTTTATACTACTTTTGACAATCTCAGCTTGTTCTCAGATAAGAAACAGTGAAGTGTCTCAAAAACTTCACACTGGTCTTTTTTGATACATGATTCCCACAAATCCAGTTTCTTGATTATAGACTCGATTTTGTCATTTGTCTTTTTTTTTTTTTTTTGGTGTTTTCCGCCATTACTAATGTTACACTGGTCAACAAGCATTTTGCTACTGGGATTCTTTGATCTTTACTTTAACAAATTTCACTTGCTGACTCCAAATCTGAAAACCGTTTCGTCCTGCACGTCCTGTTTTTTACTTATGATGTTCCAGGTCTTGGACAACTAGGGTGACTAGACAGTAAAGGCGATGTGTTTCAGCATTTAAGAAATAAGTTTGGTCTCGAGAAAAGTGAAGCCAAAATTAAGGAAGGCGTTTTTGTTGGCCCTGAAATCCATGAACTGATGCTTGACGATGAGTTCAAAAAGGAAACTGAAGCCAACTGAATCAGCACCCTCATTCGTGTAGGTTGTCCAGAATTTTCTTGACAGGCACAGAGCAGAGAATTATACTGAGCTTGTGGAGAATATGCTGAAAGTATATTAGCTTACGGGAGTCAGAATAATAATAATAATAATATTTATTTGTATAACACATTTTCATACAAAAAAGTAGCTCAAAGTGCTTTACATAATGAAGAACAGTAAATAAAAAAAAATATAACAACATAAGAAACTAAAATAAGACAGTATTAGTTAACATAAAAAAAGAGAGTAAGGTCCGATGGCCAGGGTGGACAGAAAAAACAAAAAAAACAAAACTCCAGACGGCTGGAGAAAAAAATCAAATCTGCAGGGGTTCCAGGCCACGAGACCACCCAGTCCCCTCTGGGCATTCTACCTAACATAAATGTCACTGAAGACGCATTTTTTACATTCTCATCTCAACTTTTTTTTCCACCAAATCTAAGCGATGTCAGAGATGAGCAGATTTCATCAAGATATAAAGGTGATGGAAAACCGATATCGGGGAAAATTCACTCCGAGCATGATGGGTAACTGCTGTTGGTTCTTGCAAAGAGAGACGGATGTGCAGTACAAGCGCAAAAGCGAGTGCCTCTAACATTTTTGGGCACGCGACCTCACTTTTATATTGAGGTATAAATATACTTTAATAACGTTTCACTGGTATTGTCTTCTGGTTTGTTTTCAGAATAAACACATCAAAACCATTTTGGTGGGACAGAGTCCAAACTCCAGATATCGTGTTGATATATCTATCTTACTAAACCACAGTTAATATATGCACGGCGGACACACCGAGGCGCATGCGCACTGCGGCCTTGGCGCCCGTCCCAGAGTCCAGAGTCAAACGCAGCGGCTTTCCAAAACGCGGTGGCTTCCCAGAATCAGTAGGTGGCGCCCAAATAATACAACGTAATGCGCCGTGGCGCCCGCCCCAGAGTCAAACGCAGCGGCTTCCCAAAACGCAGCGGCTTCCCAGAGTCAGTAGGTGGCGCCCAAACAACACAACCTGTGAGCTACACTTGCTCTAATCCACTGTGCCAGTAATGTAGATCACTTAACGGTCATTCAGTTTGGCGCCCGCCCCAGAGTCCAGAGTCAAACGCAGCAGCGTATATCGTGTTGATATATCTATCTTACTAAACCACAGTTAATATATGCATGGCGGACGCACTGAAGTGCATGCGCACTGCGGCCGTGGCGCCCGCCCCAGATTCCAGAGTGAAACGCAGCGACATCCCAAAACGAGGCGGCTTCCAAGAGTCAGTAGGTGGCGCCCAAATAACACAACGTGATGCGCCGTGGTGCCCGCCCCAGAGTCAAACGCAGCGGCTTCCCAAAACACAGCGGCTTCCCAGAGTCAGTAGGTGGTGCCCAAACAACACAACCTGTGAGCTACACTTGCTCTAATCCACTGTGCCGGTAATGTAGATCACATAATGGTCATTCAGTTTGGTGCCCGCCCCAGAGTCCAGAGTCAAACGCAGCGGTGTATATCGTGTTGATATATCTATCTTACTAAACCACAGTTAATATATGCACGGCGGACGCAAGGCGGACACACCGAAGCGCATGCGCACTGCGGCCTTGGCGCCCGCCCCAGAGTCAAACGCAGCGGCTTCCCAAAACGCAGCGGCTTCCCAGAGTCAGTAGGTGGCGCCCAAACAACACAACCTGTTCACTACACTTGCTCTAATCCGCTGTGCCAGTAATATAGATCACATAACGGTCACAGACTCAAACCCAGCGGCTTCCCAGACTCAGTGGCTGGCACATGAACACCACAACCTGTAAACTAAACTTGCTGTGCTCCACTCTGCCAGCAGTCGGTGTCAGCAAAGGCAACGGAATCACGTCTCCACAAAACGAAACCGCTTTAGTACAGATATGCTTATGTAATTAAATGACATGTCCCCAGACGCACCCACCCTCCATGATATGTCATCCATCCAGATATCGGACGGAACAGAAACTGATTGCCATTCTTGGATATCCGATTCGCTAGCGAATCGCGGGCTTACTTGTTATATTGATGTTCAAAAGTGTCAAAACATCAATGATGTGTACTTCAAAAACCTTAATTCCGATTTCATATATGAAATCAGTGTAAAAAACTTAATAAAGAGCTGCTCTGAAGTTCCATCCATCCATCCATTATCCAACCTGCTATATCATAACTACAGGGTCACGGGGGTCTGCTGGAGCCAATCCCAGCCAACACAGGGCACAAGGCAGGAAACAAACCCTGGGCAGGGCGCCAGCCCACCGCAGTGCTCTGAAGTTCTCAGAAGCAAACAAAAAATATTTTTTTTGTAGACCAGTGATATTTTTGCGTACCCCCAGGGGGTACACGTGCCACAGGTTGTACATTAGTACATTAGCCTGCTGAGCTAAAGGAACATTCTTCTTGATCAGGGTGCCTGAGTTGTTTAATTTGCAGCAAATTACTCCAAGACTACTGATACAATACCTGCTACAGCAGATTACGTGATGTAAGGCATATCTTTCTTTTAAATGCAATATTAAATAAAAAATATGGCTTGGCAGAGCTGCCCATGAAATTTCAAAAGTAAAACAAGCTAATTATTGCGTACTGCTAAAGTGCATAATGTTCTTCTGCCTCTGAGCTGAAACTAATTTTGAAGAGGAAAGAGAAAAAAAAAGAAAGAAATTTGGCTGCTAGCAGAGAAGAGTCATCACCTTCTTGTCAGGCCAACTCCCATATGCAGCACTTTCAGAAATGGAAGGCTTGGATTGATTGCAGATGGAATAGAAGCACTTCAATGCTGGTTTCTTTCGGTTTGCTTTTTCCATACCATTTGCCTACACTAACTTTAGTGCTGCTCCTGCCAGTCATGCAAAAAGCAAGAATTTCAAATTGCCTTCCCCTTTCACTTCTAAGTGGCTGATCTGCCAGTTCCGAAAGTAGTGATTGTGAATGGGAATAAAATAATGCTCTTAATTATGTCAATCAAGTTTTATGCAAGCCAAGGAAAGAACATTATTTATACAGTATAGGGTAGCTGCCTAACAACCCAGATGCCCACAGATGTGAGTACAAATCTTACTGATGCAATAGGAAACCTTCCACTTAGTGATTTTGGGATTGGCACCAGCTCCCCTTGATCCAGAACATGATAGAGAGAAAAAAAATTGTTAATATCTAGCATGATAAATATTTTGGGAGGGAGCAGGGGAGTCTAGTTAATGCTGAAACTCTGGTATGCTGGGCTAATCATGTGCACTAATGCCTCTTCTCCCTCCCTGCAGGAACAAGTAAGACCTAGTCTACTTCCTCTTCCCGCTCCAGACCACACCCTCCGATGACCTCACTTCCGCCTTTCTCCACCGGACAACCCGCCTCTTCCTTCCCCTCAGCTACAAAATCTCACCACTTCTGCTCTGCATTCAGTCCTGTTTTGTGACTCAGTCTTTCGCATTCGCATTCTTTTCCATGCAGCGATTCTACAATATACAGGGTGGATCCCCAAATCTTTATTGTTGTTTTTTGCTTTCTTTACAGTAAATTGTCTTTGTACTTATATTTTAATTTTTCTTCTTCTTTATTTCGCCTTATACAATTTCTTGCATTAGGAATTTGTTAGTTTTCGCATACCCCTTGGGGTCAGAGCGCAGGGTCAGCCATTGTACAGCGCCCCTGGAGCAATTGAAGGTTAAGGGCCTTGCTCAAGGGCCCAGCAGAGTAGCATCTCTTTTGGCAGTGACAGGGATTCGAACCAGCAACCTTTGGGATACCAGCGCAGATCCTTAGCCTCAGAGCCACCACAATTTTTAATAACTTTTAAGCTATTCCATTTAATACTTCTGTATTCAGGTAGCCTCTAGGGGAAATACTGACTGGCCAGCTAGCCTGGGGAAATACAGGGTGCTGAGATGAATGGACATTAATTAGCTATTGGCTAAACAAGTGGGCTTGATGGACTGAATTGTCCCTTCTCGTTTGTCAAATTTTGTTTGTTTCTTATGTTTTTATGAATGGGTGGGGGCCATTGAAGGCTTTGTGCAAATCTAGTTGCACAGTGATCCCTCGCTATATCACGCTTTGACTTTCGCGGCTTCACTCTATCGTGATTTTTTCTCATACACGCTTACGTCACTACACATGCGCTTTCTGAGAACTTTTATCTAAGCCCCACGATGGCTCCTAAACGTGCTGCTTTTTCTAAGCCTTCTGACAATGAAACTAAGTGCCGGAGGAAGATGCTTACCATCCAGGAGAAGGTGAAACTCTTGGATATGATCAAAGATGGCAATACCCTACAAAGGCCTCCTCACGCATATGAAAAGACAGCGCCAGCAACTGTCTATCAAGATGTTCTTCAGCCGCGCACCCAGACACCCACTGCCTACTCCTAGTACTCCTTCAGCGGAAGAAGACAACGACGCACCTGCTGAAGATACTGCACCACCTGAAGACTCTCCTACTGAGGTCGTGCCTTCATAGGTTAGTGGTTGTGTGTAAGAACTGTGTGTGTGTAATTATATGTACAGTACAATAATAATAATATGATATTTGTAACCTCTAATATGTCTTATTTTCTCTTATTTTGTCTAATATATTGGGTAATAAGAGTGTAATGGTGACTAAAGGGTGTTATTTCATGTCTAGAGGGCTCTAATAATGTTAAAAAACGTATTTAGAAGGTCATAAACAGGTTTTCTATACTCTAACTGCGAAAATATTCGATTTATAAATAAAGAATCCTACTTCGCGAAAATTCATTTATCACGGTAGAGTCTGGAACAGATTAACTGTGATAAACGAGGGTTCACTGTATCTGAATTCACAAGGGGGCAATTTGCTATAAAACCTGTGTAGACACATCAGAAGCATTGTTTTATTTTGCATGAGCTCCGGTATCAGAGACAGGGACACATTAGATCTTATTAGCCCTGCCTACAGGAAGAACGCTTGAAATGAAAAGGATAGGATGAGTTGATGAGCCTGTGCAAAGAAGGTAGGTTTTTAGGAATATGAGCACCCTTATCCCCTCCAGGAGGAAAACATGGGCGGGATTGGGGGCTGAAACAGGAGTGGAATGAACCAGGGGAGTTGGCCTGGCATTACAACATCCTATTGGTCTCGGAGATTCATCAGGAAATTCGGAATTAGCATAAATTTAGAATAACAAAGAAACCGTCTCTCTGCTTTACCATCTGTTCAGACGCCATGCTGCCATCTCTCTCATTCTATCCTGAGGCCATGTTGGTGAAGAGACGATGCCAGACCAAAGACTAATCAACGTACTAAGACAGAGAGCTACCTGGTAGTCTATCATCAGGTTGTGTTATTTTTATTATTACAGGGGGTCCTCGGGTTACGACGTCTCGACATACGATGTTTCGAGTTTACGACGCTCACTTCCATAAAATCTTAAAAAAATTGAGACATGAGTGTTTTGGCTTACGCTGTTAGCATCGTACTTACAGACTACGGGGGTTAACTGGTTTAAAAGCCGCCACCTTTCTTGTGTCCCCTCAGTTCTGTTCAGGACTCTGATCTGTACACTTCACTACATCAATTTATTTCAATTTTGCAGCCAGGAAGCAATATGCGGGTGGCTGCCCCAAACCTTGCTATGGCTCTTTGTCGAGTTTGTGACACAATGTATACTGTGAGGGAAACTTTATATAGTTGTATTCCCTAATGATTAGGTACTTAGGGCTGCAGCTCAGTCTGAGTGAGAGTATTTGTGCTTTATTATGAATTTCATTATGACCAGTAAGTTAGTCTACTTTTATATTTGTATGAGTTAAATAGCAGTTAGTAGCGTATGAGGCCCCTCACCCTGTGATGGCTCCTGTGTCTTGTAGTGGGCAGGAATGATAAACCAGGAAGGAATTGTCATTCCCAGATAAGGCACCACATACATTTTTATTTTCTTGAAAATATATAAGGAGCAACCTAGTTCTCCTAGTCAAAAGAAAAGAAAGTGTCACCTGCTGTATGCGTTGCTTCTTCTTCACACCGCTGTGTGGGTTATTTGAGATTTTTGCTTAAGATAAAGAACAATAAAGAAAGAAATAAATCTTAACAGACCCATTGTGAAATCACGAGTCTGGATATTTGCATGACAGTGTGACCACTTAATACATGTGTGTCCGTAAATGGCATAATGTGTGTGTGTGGAAAGAGCCGGAGTGGTAAACCAAAACTCTAACACAGAACAGAGTGAAAGAGCGCCATCATTTCAGCAGATTTAAAGTGTAACACCAAACTCAACGGTCAAGTGGGCAAAGTCAGCAATCTGAAATTTTGGATTCAAATTGTATTTTTTAACTTGAAGAAGTCTTTTCCATTTTATTTAAAATTCAGGCCAGAGACACAGCCAGCTACCATCCTTACATACATGATAGGACGCAAGTGTGAAGACGTCTGAGTAACAGCAACCTGGCCAACAACATTAAAGAAAGTGATGTAAAAGCTTAACCAGCGACGGTATTAAACATTCAATAAATTAATTTTCTCAATAAAGATAGCATGAGAAAAGTCCAACTATAGCACCAAGAAAGGCTTATGAATGAGAATAATAAAAAGAATAACATTTATTTCTATAGCACATTTTCATACAAATGATGTAGCTCAAAGTGCTTTACAAGATGAAGAAAGAAAAGTTTATAAAAAATAATAATATAAAAATAAGATTAGGCAATACTAAATAACAAAGAACAAAGTAAGGTCCGATGGTCGGGAGGAAAAAAAATGGAGGAAAAAAAAACCAAAATCTGCAGGGGTTCCAAGGCCACGAGACCACCCGGCCCCCCACTGGGCATTCTACCTAACATTAATAATCTGAATCAGTCCTCATGGTTTTCCTGCTTCATGTGGAAGAATTAGATGATGACGGTCACGTGGACTTCTGGCCTTCAATCCATCAATGTAGGGACATCACGGTGCCCTGATCAGGTTTTGGTGGCGCAGATCACGACCACAAAAAAAATGGAAAAAGAACAGAAGAGAAAGTAGGGGTGAGTATGGATTACGGAGCCACGATAGAAATGATGAATCGAAGCATAAACAGAATATCAGAGTTACACTGAAATGAAGCTATGAGAAAGCTTTGTTATAATAATATCATCATATATATATCATATATCCATCCATCCATTCTCCAACCCGCTGAATCCGAACACAGAGTCACGGGGGTCTGCTGGAGCCAATCCCAGCCAACACAGGGCACAAGGCAGGAACCAATCCCGGGCAGGGTGCCAACCCACCGCAGGACACACACCCACACACCCACACACCAAGCACAGACTAGGGCCAATTCATCTCCAGACAGAAGAGCAGCTTCAGCGACAGACTGCTGTCACCGTCCTGCTCCACTGACAGACTGAGGAGATCGTTCCTCACCCACACTATGCAACTCTTCAATTCCACCCGGGGGGTAAACGTTAACATTATTCAAAGTTATTGTCTGTTATACCTGCATTGTTATCACTCTTTAATCTAATATTGTTCTTTATCAATATGCTGCTGCTGGAGTATGTGAATTTGCCCTTGGAATTAATAAAGTATCTATCTATCTATCTATCTATCTATCTATCTATCTATCTATCTATCTATCTATCTATCTATCTATCTATCTATCTATCTATCTATCTATCTATCTATCTATCTATCTATCTATCTATCTTTCTATCTAATAATTTTTTAGCAGTTTTTTAAAGTGCTATACTGTATTAGCCTGGCGAATTTCTCTCAGTCAGCTATTCCAGATTTTAGGTGCATAACAGCAGAAGGCCGCCCGCCTCACCACTTCTTAGCTCTTGGAATTCTAAGCAGACCCTCATTTGAAGATCTAAGGTTACGATTTGGAGTGTAAGGTGAGATGCATTCTGAAATATAAGATGGAGCAGATTATTGAAGGCTTTGTCAACCATCAGCAGTATTTTAAAAGTCAATTCTAAATGGCACAGGTAACCAGTGTAGTGACATCAGGACTGGGGTGATGTACTCGGATTTTCTTTTCCTAGTTAAGATTCTAGCAGCTGCATTCTGCACTCGTTGTTATCGATTGATGTCTTTTTTGGGTGGTGCTGAGAGGAGTGCGTTACAGTAATCTACTCGACAGAAAACAAAAGCGTGAACTGATTTTTCAGCATTTTGCAATATTATAAGAGGTCTAACTTTTGTGTAGTTCTTAAGTGAAAAAATGCTCTCCTGGTAATCTGATTAATCTGTGATTTAAAATTCAGGTCAGAGTCAATAGTTACCCCTAAATTCTTTACTTCCATCTTGTCTTTTAAGCCTACTGGATCAAGTTTATTTCTAATACCCTCACTATATCCATTTTTCTCAATAGCTAAGATTTCTGTTTTCTCCTTATTTAGTTTGAAAAAAATTACTACTCATCCACTCAGAAACAAAAGTAAGACATTGGGGATCAGTGAACCAAGAGAGTCGGGGTCATCAGGCGCTAATAATCTAAGAACAGAGACATCATAAAGCAAAAGCAAGTTCATAGTGTCTTGTTTTATACTTACTTTTTTTAGCCTACATTGTGTCTTTGTTACAGAAAAAATCCTGCCACTCAATGCCTGTGAGTTTGAAATGGCTCACCATTTTACATTTTTGTTTTTTCTAAAAGAGAGAAATTACAAGCACCCCCCACCTACTTTCATTTGAAGAGCATGGCCAGCCTGCTGTGGTAGATCTTTGTCCGGCTAATGACAAGTTGATATTCCTTACTCACACCTCTGCTCCTGGGCTTAGACAGCCTTCAGGGTGGGCTTCTGCCTTAAATCTAATACAGTACTACTAAAACAGGAACCTGTCCCAAGTGACCCTGAATTGCATTAAGCCAGTTTGAGAATGGAATGGATGGATAATTCTAACAGCATAAATTATTGGTGACACTTTAGTTTAGGTAATACAAAAGTGCATCTACTACTCAATTACTATTGTTGAGTAACAAGACCTTAGCATACACTTCTTTGGGTCTTCATAACACTTATAAAGGATCAGTAAAATGTTTCTGTATCTCTACAGCAGGGGGGCCCAACTCCAGTCCTGGAGGGCCCCAGTGGCTGCAGGTTTTCATTCTAACACTTTTCTTATTCAGTGACCTGTTTTTGCTGCTGATTAATTTCTTTTGAATTAATTTTAATTGACTTGCTCTTGAAGACTCAGACCCCTTAATTGTTTCTTTCCCCCTTAATTAGCAGCCAAACAATAATGAGATATAAAACGAGCCAAAACATGACCAGCAAACTGTGTCCATCATACAATATCTGAAAATAAAGAAAGATGAAGGTCTTAGGAATGGTGATCTGCTCAGGTCCCCAAAACATTATAATAGTACTCTTAGAAAGGAGAAATTCCAACAATTTTGGAAATGTATGCTCTTGCACAATGAGAACAGGAACAATCCAAGGAATTAAAGAACGGGTTTAATTAACGACAAGACTCAGAGCCTAATTAAGCAACTGGTTGGAGTGAAATTGGTTGAGTTTGAGGCCCTGACTGAGTTGGTTTTCTGTTGGCTCACTCACTTCTCGTTTTATTTCTGTTTGGGTGACATTTAAGGAAAGAAGTGAGGCAATTCAGAGGAATGAATCTTAAAAAACAATGCAATTAAAATTAATTCAAAAGAAGTTCATTAGCAGCAAAAACAGGTCACTAATTAAGAAAAGGGTGAGAATGAAAACCTGCAGTCACCGCGGCCCTCCAGGACTGGAGTTGGGCACCCCTGCTCTACAGTGTGACCGACTGACAAAACTTCACTCTGGAGTGCTCTTAACTGACACCCGTCTCCCTTGATGTTACATATTTAGAATAAGACCTGTGTGTATTAGCAAGACATTGTACCATCATGTCAATATGCCACATTCAATTTCAATTTCAATTCAATTTCAATTCAATTTTATTTGTCATTCAGCAGAACATCCAAGATGTGCTGCAGAACGAAAATACGATGCACAAGACATTAATAAAAACACATAGTTAAAATCAGCCTAAAATAAAATACTAGAATGCTTCATTTAAAAGACGAACGGCAGTAGGAAAAAAACTGTTTTTAAACCTGGTAGTTCTACATTTCAGGCTGCGGTACCTTCTGCTTGAGGGCATGAGGGAAAAGAGTTCAGAGGCAGGATAAGTTGGGTCTCTAGAAATCCGCACAGCTCTGGCCAGACAGCGTTGTTTTGCCAAATCTTGTACATTCTCCAATGATCCTCTCCGCAGCCCTCACCACTTTCCTCAGTGTTTTCCAGTCCGAAGCGCTGCAGCTCTCCTGCCACAGAGAGCTGCTGCTGGTTAGCACGCTCTCTATGGTCCCTCTGTAAAAAGTGGTGAGGACTGACTTACTGAGATGGGCCCTCTTTAGCCTCCACAGAAAGATCAAGCGCTGGTGAGCTTTCTTGATGACGGAGGAGGTGTGCAGGGACCAGGTGAGGTTGTTCGTCACATTAACTCCCAGGAACTTAGTAGACTGCACAATTTCCACAGCAGTGTTCTTAATGTAGACCGTGATGTGTATCAGCTGTTTCTTCCTGAAGTTGATCACCAGTTCTTTTGTTTTTTCGACATTCAGTATCAGATTGTTTTTATCACACCATTCCACAAATGACTTCACCTCCTCTCTGTAATCCCCCTCCCCGTCACCTCGAATGAGACCCACCACTGTTGTGTCGTCCGCATACTTAATAATTTGGTTTGTGCTGAACTTGGCACAACAATCGTGGGTCATGAGCGTGAAGAGGAGGGGACTTAGAACACACCCCTGTGGAGAACCTGTGCTCAAGGAGATGGTATCTGATTTATTCTTTCCTACCCGTACGTACTGTGGCCTATCCATTAGAAAGTCCAATATCCAGTTTTGCAGAGGTATGCCCAGTCCCAATGGGCCCAGTTTGCTGATCAAATTCTGAGGGATGATGGTATTAAAAGCCGAACTAAAATCAACAAACAACATGCGGACCATAGCGTCTCTATTCTCCAGATGTTCCAATGAAAAATGGAGTGCAATAGATATGGCATCCTCTGTGGCATGGTTGGAGCGGAAGGCGAATTGGAGTGGGTCAAATGAGGAGGGTAGGACAGAAGTAATGTGGTCCTTGATCAGCCTCTCGAAACATTTCATCACTATTGATGTTAAGGCTACAGGGCGATAGTCATTCATGGTTGTGACTATGGGTTTTTTCGGAACTGGGATGATTTCTGAGGTTTTAAAGCAAGATGGCACAACAGCCTGACACAGAGAGATGTTAAATATATCCGTAAGGACATGTGTCAGCTGCTCCGCACATCCTTTGAGTACACAACCTGGTATCTGGTCTGGTCCCGCAGCTTTCCTTGGATTAATTCTCCTCAAAGTCCGTAGAACATCATCCGGTTCCAGACACAGTGCCTTCTCATCAGGATGAGGGGTGGCCTTCACTGGTGATGTATCATTCAATGCTTCAAACCGTCCAAAGTACTTATTTAGGTCATTCAGGAAGTTGAAGCTATCATCACAGGGGTAAGAAACTGTTTTGTAATCTGTCACAGATTTAATCCCCTGCCACAATCTTCTGCTGTTCCTGTGATCTTGAAAATGACTCTCTATTTTCTTTCCATGAGCCCTTTTAGCTCTTCTAATAGCTTTATTTAGGTTGGCTCT
Source organism: Erpetoichthys calabaricus (assembly GCF_900747795.2). Classification (NCBI taxonomy): domain Eukaryota; kingdom Metazoa; phylum Chordata; class Cladistia; order Polypteriformes; family Polypteridae; genus Erpetoichthys; species Erpetoichthys calabaricus. The sequence continues at coordinate 12,775,241 of NC_041410.2, read as the reverse complement.
TGCTGTTCTAAGGGCAGCTATATCTCCAGATTTAAAAGCACAGTTTCTCACTTTCAGCAAAACTCTCACCTCAGCAGTCACCCACGGTTTATCGTTTGCCCTGACAATGATGTTTTTGGTGACGCAGACATCATCCATGCACTTGTTTATGTAGCCAAACACAGCCTCTGCATATTCATTTATGTCTATCCTTTGATCTGTGGTAGCTGCCTCACTGAACACAGACCAGTCGGTGCACTCAAAACAATCCTGTAGTGCATTCATGGCTTCTTCTGGCCAAACTCTCACCTGTTTGAGTGATGGTTTTGATCTGATGAGCACAGGTCTATATGCTGGGATTAGCATAATAGAGATGTGGTCTGATGAGCCAAGATGGGGACGTGGGGATGCTTTGAATGCTCCTTTAATGTTGGTGTAGACATGATCCAATATATTGGTTCCTCGAGTTGCAAAATCCACATGTTGGTAAAAATGGGGTAAACCTCTCTTCATGTTTGCCTGGTTAAAATCCCCAGCAACGATGACTACTCCCTCACACTGCACATCCACTGATGTTTTAGAAGTGTTATGAAGGCCAAAAGAAGCTTTTGTTAAGGTCACATGTTATTACCATGTCTGCTGAGGTTTAGTTATTTCAATTTAACATACTTCCATGTCCTAATAAGACAGGGTAGGTAACGTCGGTCCTGGAGGGCCACAGTGGCTGCTGGTTTTTGTTCCAACCCAAACTCTTAATGAGAGGTCAGTTATAGCTGCTGAAGGACTTACTGCTCAAGTGACATCTTAGCTGTCTCACTTGTTAAGGTTCCCCACCCATAATTGTCTATTTGAGTCTTAAACTGCTGCATTCATTGCTTTTAATGGCTCCGTATCAGCAATATGACACTCATGACAAAGGAGCCAGCAGTTTTCCATCTAACTTGTTTTGATCTACACCTGTGTGGATTCATCATGCACTTCTTCTTCTTCTTCTTCTTCTTTCGTCACAGCGGATCATCTGTCTCCATATCCTCCTGTCCTCTGCATCTTCCTCTGTCACACTCACCACATCCATAAACCTTCTCTTAGGACTTTCCTCTACTCCTCTTCCCTGGCAGCTCTATCCTTAGTACCCTTCTCCCAATATACTCAGCAGCTCTCCTCTGCACATGTCCAAACCAACGCAATCTCACCTCTCTGACTATTTGGATTAATAAAACACTTATGAGAAAAATGTGACCGACTGAAAATTATCCATTTTAAGCTTCAAATCATTTGTGTGATTTCATTGGAAAGTAAAACAATCTACGTTATAAGAACATTACATTCAGTGGCATAGCTTGAGTTTGTGCCGCCTGAGGCAGGGTGATGCTTCAATTTGCCACCCTCCAACATATCCGAATATGCTAACCTATTTAAATAGAAAATTAAAAGGGTGTATAGAGAAAAGTTAAGATAAATTTTGCATAGATTTATTCATATATAGAAAAACAACAATAATTTTTCACATATAATTATTCATAAGCATCAACTAGACAATAATATAGTACAGACACAATGCCGTGTTCTGATTATTACTTTAATGTAATTACGCTGTGAAAACCCGAACCAGTGTAGTGTACGAGTGATAGGTGGGGATGTTTTCTGCGCAGAGCAAGAACGCATTTGGATTGATAACGAAACGAAATTCTAAATTGCAAATTAGTTGTTTATCTTCCTAGAAATTATTATCGGCGTAACGTTTATGTTTATTTTTGTTATTGCCTCATAAATTTCAACTGCTGTGTCTGATGCTATCACAGAAGGACGATCTGAAAATTATTTCTGAAGCATTTGTGGATAAAAATCAGAGAATTTGACTAATTTTTCATTCATGAGTGATGTTTTTCCGAACCCTGCTGCTTACACATGAATTGTACTGAGCCTTTTGACAATAATGCCACCCGCAAAAATGTGCCGCTCGGGGCAGACCGCCCCCTCCTGGCTATGCCAATTATTACATTACAGATTAATAAGCCATAAAATTAAACCAGTGTAGTGTACAAGTGATAGGTGGGGATGTTTTCTGCGCCGAGTAAGAATGCATTCGGATTGATAACGAAACAAAATTATAAATTGTAAATTAGTTGTTTATCTTCCTAGAAATTAGTCAGTCAGTCAGTCAGTGAGTCATTCTCCAACCCGCTATATCCTAACTACAGGGTCACAGGGGTCTGCTGGCGCCAATCCCAGCCAGGGCAGGGTACAAGGCAGGAAACAAACCCCGGGCAGGGCGCCAGCCCACCACAGGGCACACACACACACACACACACACACACCAAGCCACACTAGGGACAATCTAGGATCGCCAATGCACCTAACCTGCATTATTATTGGTGTAATGTTTATGTTTATTTTTGTTATTGCCTCATAAATTTCAACTGCTGTAATACATTTTTCTATTTATTTGTAGGCGCCTTTCTAAAAACTCAAGGATACCGAACCACAGATAAAACACAGATTATAAACAAAACTAAAATACAAAAATTAAAATCAGACGGAGCAATATTGTCTGATGCCATCACAGAAGGACAGTCTGAAAATTATTTATGAAGCATTTGTGGATAAAAATCAGAGAATTTGACTTTTTTCATTCATGAGTGATATTTTTCCGAACCCTGCTGCTTACACACGAATTGTACTGAGCCTTTTGGCCAATAATGCAGCCCCAAAAATGTGTCGCCCAGGGCAGACTGCCCCCTCCTGGCTACGCCACTTATTACATTACAGACTAATAAGCCATAAAATTAAATACGGTCTGTGACAGCCAAGGATTGGTGTCTAATTAAGCAATCGTGTTGGAATGAAAACCTGCAGTCACTGCGGCCCTCCAGGATCGACGCTGCCTACCCCAATCCTAAGACACGTAAGACTGACGATCCTACCAGCTTTGGCTCCTTTCAGGCTTTCATGTGCCTATACTCTTGTAGAATGCCCAGTAGCGAGAAGTCTTTCAAATTGTTATTTTTCTTGTTTAAACCCACCACGGACCCCAGTTTTTTTTTTTTATTCCTTTTCTTCATTGTCATCTGCTAACATCTCAATTCTTGTGTTAACGGGACTTTATATTGGTATGATTTAATTATGTTTAACTATTTATGTTCATCTCAATGAATGGAAATATTGCAAGGTTTAATCTGTTACTGTTAATGGTTAGGAATCTGAGTGACCGGTAAAGTGAGTGATGATGCTGCCGAGATGGACAGTGGCTTCCTGCAAGCACAAAATGGAGAAAGCAGTTTCAGAAATCAGATCAATGGTGGATGGATTCGGGTGCAAGCAGTGTGCCCCCTAGTGGCTAAGATATGATATAGTAAGGTACCTCACAAAGTTGCTGGTTCAATCCCTGCCACCAACTCAACGTGTCATTTATTCTGCAAGTGCTAACATTGCATTAATAACAAAACAACTGAACAATGTAGTTTATTTATAAGTCGCTTTACAGTTTTAGTGTCAAAACTAAATCAATTAAGTTCAACTTCAAATGACTTCATTCCCTTGGCTTGAATTCTTTTATTATGCTTGACACACGCTAAGAATTATAATCTTAACATCACGGCAACAGTAGTTGAGGCAAAGTGGACTAATCCGATTGATGGATACTCATTGTGAATGTTCAAGCGTGTCTTCTTTACAGTCAATGAACACTTCATTTAGCCGCTTTGTCATTAAGTAACAATTAATTATGTGTTTTTTACTCTTCACTGAAGTGCTAAAGTCATTGGACAGAGTGAGAACACTAATCTTTAAGAGGAAGCTATTAATAGATAATACATTTTAATAAGGGCGGCACAGTGGCACAGTGGTAGCGCTACTGCCTCGCAGTAAGGAGATTTGGGTTCGCTTCCCGGGTCCTCCCTGCGTGGAGTTTGCATGTTCTCCCCGTGTCTGCGTGGGTTTCCTCCGGGTACTCCAAAGACTGGCGATTCTAAATTGTCCCGTGTGTGTGTGTGTGTGCCCTGTGGTAGGCTAGCGCCCTGCCCGGGGGTTTGTTATAAAAAAAAAAAAAAAAAAGGGGTGGCACAGTGAACAGGAAATGTGCCAATTCGGTGATTTTGACCATAAAAATGATCAAAGTTATTGGAATCATACAGAAAACAAATTTATAGGATGGACCAGTGGAAACATTTATGTTATCACTATTCGTTTTTTAACTTTTCATGATGATGCCCGGGAACCGTTCCCTGCCTTGTGCCCTGTGTTGGCTGGGATTGGCTCCAGCAGACCCCCGTGACCCTGTGTTCGGATTCAGTGGGTTGGAAAATGGATGGATGGATGATGATGCCTCCCCTGATCGCATGCCCCTGCTCTTTTCCACAAACAGCCTCCTGTGTGCCCAGGGGTTTGCCCTGTGATTGTTGCAGGCTTTCCTCTTCTAAGTTTGTTCAGGCCTTGTGCTTCTTTTGAGCTCAGGTTGCCTTCACTGAGCGCACGTCCCTGATGTATACCTGCATCTATTTAATTCCTTTTTTTGACTGGGAGGATATTACCATCTATGTATGGTTACATGTGTTTGTTGCTGGCTATAACTTATTAAATAAAAAAGTTTTCATAATTATTGTATTATATTGAAGAACGGGTGGCACAGTGGTAGCACTGCTGCCTCGCAGTTAGGAGACCTGGGTTCGCTTCCTGGGTCCTCCCTGCGTGGAGTTTGCATGTTCTCCCCATGTCTGCGAGGGTTTCCTCCCACAGTCCAAAGACATGCAGGTTATGTGGATTGGCAATTCTAAATTGGCCCTAGTGTGTGCTTGGTGTTTGTGTGTGTCCTGTGGTGGGTTGGCACCCTGCCCAGGATTGGTTCCTGCCTTGTGCCCTGTGTTGGCTGGGATTGGCTCCAGCAGACCCCCGTGACCCTGTGTTCGGATTCAGCGGGTTGGAAAATGGACGGATGGATGGATGGAGAACACTAATCTTTAAGAGGAAGTTATTAATAATTAATACATTTTAATCAGAGCGGCATGGTGGCGCAGTGGTAGCGCTGCTGCCTCGCAGTTAGGAGATTTGGGTTCGCTTTCCGTGTCCTCCCTGCTTGTAGTTTGCATGTTCTCCCTGTGTTTCCTCCCACAGTCCAAAGACATGCAGGTTAGGTGCATTGGCGATCCAAAATTGTCCCCAGTGTGTGCTTGGTGTGTGTGTGTGTGTGTGTGCCCTGCTGTGGACTGATGCCCTGCCCGGGGATTTGTTCCTGCCTTGTGCCCTGTGCTGGCTGAGATTGGCTCCAGCAGACCCCCGTGACCCTATGTTAGGATATAGCGGGTTGGACAATAACTGTCTGACATTTTAATAACAAGCTTCTAAATATTAAACTTATGTTATACTTTAGAATTCTACTGTTAAATTCTGCTCTATACTTGTACATTTTTTATTTTTAAACTGTATTGAGGATTTGTTCTGCTCTGTGTATTCTATTGTATTGTATTGACCCCCCTTTTTCTTTTTGACACCCACTGAACTGTGCAGCCTAACCTACCTGGTAAGGGGTCTCTCTTTGAACTGCCTTTCCTGAGGTTTCTCCCATTTTTTCCCTACTAGGGTCTTTTTTGGAGTTTTTCTTTGTCTTCTTAGAGATTCAAGGCTGGGGGGCTGTCAAAAGACAGGGCCTGTTAAAGCCCATTGCGGCACTTCTTGTGTGATTTTGGGCTATACAAAAAATAAATTGTATGGTATTGTATATTGTACAAGCTGTTCTTGGTTAAAAAGGTCTCTTCACTCTGTAACTGGAAAAGTAGACAGCTTGAGTGTGGCAAAGGGAAAGACCACCCACTGGTTGATCTTTTGTTTTTTGTTTTTTTTTGGAAAATTAAATTTCCCTCGGCCAAAACAAATAATTGATCCAAATTGAAAGAAAGTCCGTATAAAATACTGTTATGATAATGAAATCCTGTGGTGGGCTGGCGCCCTGCCCGGGGTTTGTTTCCTGCCTTGCGCCCTGTGTTGGCTGGGATTGGCTCCAGCAGACCCCCCCCCCGTGACCCTGTAGTTAGGATATAGCAGGTTGGATAATGGATGGATGGATGGATGATAATAAAATCATTAAAATGATCCTAAACAACAAAAAAATATATCTTCATTAAAGACACCTTCTCTATTCATTGACAGCAGTGTTTGTGTAAAGAAATATTTTTTCCAGATGCAAATAGCTTTTGATGCTCAGCACGTCTCTGAATTACAAGAGATCTGCACACGCTGGCTTACGCCTGCTGTCTGAGGGTTAGACGGAATGGCTGAATGATAATGAAGTTGAATGAGACAGCCAGTGAATGTGGAGCATCACTCATCAGTCTTACTGTCTGCGAGTTCTGACATCTGTGTGTAAACTAAAGCCAGTGAGCTGTGCCGTACGCTACTGTGGGGAGCACTTCTTCTTTTGCCAATGGAAAGCCACCAAAGCTGAGCTGCTAGAAGTGAAAACAAGTGCAAAACTAGAGGTGCTGCCAGTGTTATCATGCAACAAATGAAAGGAAACCCTGGAATCAAAGCAGGAGGCCACCTCTTGGGTTCTTGTGCCTTTAAAATTGGATTCTTCACTTAAGTGAGGATTTGGACACATCTTTAAGGCAGCAAGGAAAACCGTGGTAAGCAGCCGGTCATTTTCATTATTAAATTGCATTTTGCTGAAACCTTCAAAGTCAGAGATCAAGGATAAACAAAACACTGTCTGTTAGCAAAGTGGCATTATTGTTATCAGGTTTCTAGATAGAAATTCCCTTGGCATCAGTGACTAGTGCAGGTCTAATGGCTAAAGGGGAGATATTGGGTCTTTGGTCCAAAAACAGCAAAATCATTATGTACCTATGCAAAAAAAAACTAAAGGAAAACGTGGGACCAGAAATTCAGAGGAGTGAGCGATACACACCCTGAAGACTATTAAAAGATGGGCATGGGCAAGTTTGGGTAAGTTTACTTATTTCATTAACAGCTGTTGCTCAGAATACGTTCATATATGCAAATAGTATACAGTAGGTATGTCTGAATGTGTGTATCGATGGGGCAGCCTGGATATGTAGATGTCTGCCTCTCTGTCTTTCTACAGTATTAGAGTATGTTTACTATGCTGTACTCACTCTCTGTGTGTGTATATATACATATATATATATATATATATAATATTAAATAAATAAAAAAATAAATGAATAAATAGTTAGGATATAGCAGGTTGGATAATGGATGGATATATATATATATATATATATATATATATATATATATATATATATATATATATATATATATATATATACACACATATATATATATATATATACACATAGATACCACACTGTATGAAAATATATATATATATATGGGTGGCACGGTGGCGCAGTGGTAGCGCTGCTGCCTTGCAGTTAGGAGACCCGGGTTCGCTTCCCGGGTCCTCCCTGCGTGGAGTTTGCATGTTCTCCCCGTGTCTGCGTGGGTTTCCTCCGGGCGCTCCGGTTTCCTCCCACAGTCCAAAGACATGCTGGTTAGGTGAATTGGCGATTCTAAATTGGCCCTAGTGTGTGCTTGGTGTGTGGGTGTGTTTATGTGTGTGTCCTGCGGTGGGTTGGCACCCTGCCCGGGATTGGTTCCTGCCTTGTGCCCTGTGTTGGCTGGGATTGGCTCCAGCAGATCCCCGTGACCCTGTGTTCGGATTCAGCGGGTTGGAAAATGGATGGATGTTGTTATTATTCTCCAGACTGAAACACGTGCCGTACATACAGTACTCTGCATACTGAAGCACACAGTAGAGTGTAACGTTTTATGCTGAAACACGTACGCTGTATATTGAGATGCATGTGACTATACAGTAGAATCGTAATTGAAACCAATTCCCGGTGTGCTGAGATGTGTATGCACCACATAATGAAATGCACATGCTCTGTATGCTGAAATACACACATCCATCCATCCATCCATTGTCCAACCCGCAGAATCCAAACACAGGGTCACGGGGGTCTGCTGGAGCCAATCCCAGCCAACACAGGGCACAAGGCAGGGAACCAATCCTGGGCAGGGTGCCAACCCCCCGCAGATCATCCAACCCACTATATCCTAATTACAATATATACAGTATATCTATGCTTCTGCTGTCTCATAGATCCCCGACACCCATTTGATCACCATTAGTGTGAAATGTGCACTTTCTCCTTATATCCACTAGCAGTTTCTTCACATATTTGAGTTCCTCCCAACTACTGTATGTGAGTGAATGTCAGATTAACTGACAGCTCTAAACTGGGCTGGATTACGTGGATGTGTGGAAAAGATGAAGTACCAGTAATATACAGGCATTGGTTCATACCGTGAACACATCACTGAAAGTTTTCAACAGCCTGTAAATCTAAAGTGGAATAAATAGGTTGACAGAGGAAAATGGATACATACAACTGTAAGAATATAAAGTAGATATAAAAGGCACTATGGCAAGACAAGATAAACAGGTGAACACACACATAGTATTGCTTTTCTGAAACATCGTACTAACATAGTTATGTTATGTGCAACACATAGAAGGAGCTTTTGCATAAGGACTCTTTTCTAATACAGTGGAATTACTATCTGGCAGATATATAGTGACACAGTAGCTCACGGCCCAGTGACACTGGGTTCAAATTCAAACCTGGTCATTGTCAGTGTGAAGTTTGCGTGTTTCTCCTGTGCTTATGCCGATTTCTGTGTATGGATTCTTTGATTTCTCATAGACCTAAAGGGTGTGTGTATGTGTTATGGTTAATTAATGGCCCAGAACTGGCCATTAGTGTGTGCCCTGTGATTGACTGGCACCCTGTCCATGGTTGATTTGTACCTGATGCTGTTCAGATAGTTTTCATACTCTGAGACCTTGAATTTGCTAGAACAGGTACAGATCATTGCTGGAGGGAAAATGCATTATCTATCTATCTATCTATCTATCTATCTATCTATCTATCTATCTATCTATCTATCTATCTATCTATCTATCTATCTATCTATCTATCTATCTATCTACCTGTCTGTCTGTCTGTCTGTCTGTCTGTCTGTCTGTCTGTCTATCTATCTATCTATCTATCTATCTATCTATCTATCTATCTATCTATCTATCTACCTGTCTGTCTGTCTGTCTGTCTGTCTGTCTGTCTATCTATCTATCTATCTATCTATCTATCTATCTATCTATCTATTATGTAGTGCCCTTCATCTATCTATCTATCTATCTATCTATCTATCTATCTATCTATCTATCTATCTATCTATCTATCTATCTATTATGTAGTGCCCTTCATCTATCTATCTATCTATCTATCTATCTATCTATCTATCTATCTATCTATCTATCTATCTATCTATCTATCTATCTATCTATCTATCTATCTATCTATCTATCTATCTATCTATTATGTAGTGCCCTTCATCTATCTATCTATCTATCTATCTATCTATCTATCTATCTATCTATCTATCTATCTATCTATCTATCTATCTATCTATCTATCTATCTATCTATCTATCTATCTATCTATCTATCTAAGGTGGCATGATGTTGTATGTTTGCAATGTCGGGTATTTTTAAGCAGTTGTAGTGTTTCAGGTAATGAAATCTATAATGGAACAAACAATACATACAGTTTGTTAAATTATTTTTTATACACGGTACTTGAATATCCCTATATACTTAAACTGTATAGCAAAGTCAGAAAATTCTTGTATGTGTTTACGATAGTAGAAAAACAATTCCCTAAAATAATGTCAGTGTAATTAACTAAGAGGTCTGTGGCTGCTGTATTTAAATCATTTGAAAATGAGCCACAGACTGTGTTATAACTAATGAGTAATTTAAAGACAAGCAGCAGCCAAGTTAATAGCAGCACTGATTGGATTCTGTTTATGTATCACTGAAGATGACCCGTCCAGCCTTTCTTATTAAAGAGCAATTTTTGATTTCAATAAACAAACGTATGTTAACCTCCTAGTAATTATTCATAGTAACAGTTTAATTCCTCAACATTAAACAGGAAGCCGCTAGAAAAGAAATGTTTTTATTTGTGAATGGAAAATTTATATACTGATTTATGCCTATAATGAAGGGAAGTATTATTTCATCATTTTCTGCTTTACACATAAAGAAAAAAAATATATTCATGCAAAGGCATTTATAACTGGTGAACATCAGAGATGTTTTGAAAATAAATGTTCTTAATTGCTATTCAGCCTTGTGGCAAACTTTGTATGTGAGAGTTTGTTTGACTGATGAATTGAAACACCAGTCACACCAGTGTCCTCGGATGTGTTTCCACTTCAAAATGAGGCCTGCTTTTGTCCTGAGAAGGAGTCTGGTATCAAAATCAGAATCCTGGCATACATGATTTACTACTGTGTTTCTTTTGTATGACATGCAGCTTATGTCATAATTTACTGAAGTGACTTGCTGTTTGCTGTAATACTCAGATGGACTTCAAGTATGAAAATCCACACTACATGACAATACAGGTAAAATAATAGGAAAACAATCACTGTCCAAAAGAAGTCAAATTTTACATTTTAAAGTTATCCAGCTATTTCCTGAATCTGCATATTTAGAATAGTGTTATGGGGCAAATTGTACTTGTTTATATGTTATATGCTAAAATGTTTTTTATCCTTCTAGTGCTAGTAGTAGTAGTCATATTGTCACGTGTACAGAATAAAGTGAAACTCTTACTGGTATGTCCATCTCATACGCAACATTATGCCACTTTCTGGCATCAGGGCAAACAAGATAGATAGATAGATAGATAGATAGATAGATAGATAGATAGATAGATAGATAGATAGATAGATAGATAGATAGATAGATAGATAGATAGATAGATAGATAGATAGATAGATAGGAAAGGTACTATAAAAAAGATAGATAGATAGATAGATAGATAGATAGATAGATAGATAGATAGATAGATAGATAGATAGATAGATAGATAGGAAAGGCACTATATAATAGATAGATAGATAGATAGATAGATAGATAGATAGATAGATAGATAGATAGATAGATAGATAGATAGATAGATAGATAGGAAAGGTGCTATAAAAGATAGATAGATAGATAGATAGATAGATAGATAGATAGATAGATAGATAGATAGATAGATAGATAGATAGATAGATAGATAGATAGATAGGAAAAGCACTATAAAAGATAGATAGATAGATAGATAGATAGATAGATAGATAGATAGATAGATAGATAGATAGATAGATAGATAGATAGGAAAGGCACTATAAAAGATAGATAGATAGATAGATAGATAGATAGATAGATAGATAGATAGATAGATAGATAGATAGATAGATAGATAGATAGATAGGAAAGGCACTATAAAAGATAGATAGATAGATAGATAGATAGATAGATAGATAGATAGATAGATAGATAGATAGATAGATAGATAGATAGATAGATAGATAGATAGATAGATAGATAGATAGATAGATAGATAGATAGGAAAGGTGCTATAAAAGATAGATAGATAGATAGATAGATAGATAGATAGATAGATAGATAGATAGATAGATAGATAGGAAAGGCACTATATAATAGATAGATAGATAGATAGATAGATAGATAGATAGATAGATAGATAGATAGGAAAGGCACTATAAAAGATAGATAGATAGATATGAAAGACACTATATAACAGATGGTGACATGTAAAATTTTAACATTTTTTTAACATTAAAATTTTTTAAAAATTTTTTTTAATGTAGTACATCTTCCACAGATAACATGAGACCCCAAAGGAGATCTTGATATGCCATTCGTATTAAAACGTTTACAGTTTCCCGTCAGAATAGCTTTTCCTATGACAATTAACAAATCACAGGGACAAACATTCGAAAAAGTCAGTTTATTTATTAGAGAGAAAGAAACAATATTCACTTACAGGCAGTTATATGTTGTGTTGTCACGAAAAGTCCAAACACGGAATCAAAATTCAAAGTGATATTGCCGAAAAGTTAATTCCAAATATTGTTTTTACTGAAGTTTTACCATAAAAGTGTAAGTTTAAAAAGTATTTGCATGTTAATTTCAAAGCCAAACAGAACGTAAACGCATAATGCAACGCATACCTCTAACGCAACATGAAACTTAATTTTTCTTTCAATTTATTAGTTTTACTATTTTTTACTATGGTTAATTACTCCCTGTAATGTAAAATAGTTAGTTCTATTATACATGTGTAACAATTCCCATGAAAATAACAATCTGTTTAAATTGTACATCCACTTCCCCATATGCGGGCGGCAGATCTGCGAAGTGGCTAGTGCGTAGTGCCCGCCTGGGGGTTGGCGAGTGAAGTCAGCAGGGGGCAGAGCCCCCTGGTGTAAAAAAGTTTTGAGCAGATCCTCTAAGTGAGAATTTGATTGTTTCCATTCTCCAGTAGTAGAGAACATCGGTCACCACTGACTTAAGGGTGGTTTGTGGGATTCTTCCAGTTGAGCCAGATAAGTCTACGTGCTAGTAGTGAGGTTTGTTTGTCCTTCTCCACTTCAAGCCCATCTTTGAGTCCACCAAACACGCTGTTACTAGTGATTGTGACGCTAAGCCTAACTGAGAGGCTTGCATAGATTTTTGTCCAAAATGTTGTTAATTTGGTGCATGCCCAGAAGAAGGCCATCTTATAGAAGTGGAAGCGGCATGCAGGCAGCGTTCTTCAGATGAATCAGCAGTGTCTCTTTTTAGTTTTTTCAGTTGTGAAAAAGGTGTGACGGACATCAGGAGCAAAGCCAGCACATCTCAGAACACACAATGTGCAGAGGATTTTTTCAATCTTGTATTTAGAATTCCAAGAGGATGCCACTGATTAATTACCGTGTTATCAATAATTCAGACCCCTGTCTAGAAGTAAAACAGCACAAGTGAATTCCTGCCTCTGCCAGCCGCTAGTCTCCAATATGACGTGTTCCCCACTGATTAATGCCAGGTGCCACGTCTCTCTCTACCCTAACCAGAGCCATCCTACCAGATGTTCTTTTCTCACCTTTCTTGACAGCATTTCTCTACTTTGTACCCATATGTGCCTTTTTATTTACAACCCCAATTCCAAAAAAAATTGGGTTAGATTTAGGGTTAGGGTAAAATGGTGTGTAAAAATGGAAATAAAACCAGAATGCAATGATTTGCAAATTTCATAAACCCGGATTTTATTCACAATAGAACGTGGAAAACGTATCAGATGTTGAAAGTGAGACAGTTTACTATTTCTTGAAAAATATTACATCATGTTGAATTTGATGGCAGCAAAAAGGTTGGGATGGGGGCAAACAAAAAGTGGGTCCAGATGGAGTATCGCCACGACTGCTGAAGGCCTGTGCGTTGAAACTGGGGAGTCCTCTACAGCGCATCTTCAACCTGAGCCTGGAACAGCAGAGAGTCCCGAGGCTTTGGAAAACATCTTGCATCACCCCCGTCCCAAAGATATCACATCCTAGTGAGCTGAACGACTTCCGGCCTGTCGCTCTGACGTCACATGTGATGAAGACCAGGGAGTGGCTGCTGCTTCACCACCTAAGGCCACAGGTCCAACACGCATACCAGGAGAAGGTGGGAGCGGAAGATGCCATCATCTACATGCTACACCGATCCCTCTCCCACTTGGACAGAGGCAGTGGTGCTGTAAGAATTATGTTTCTGGACTTCTCTAGCACCTTCAACACCATCCAACTTATGCTCCTTAGGGGCAAGCTGACAGAGATGGGAGTAGAGTCATACCTGGTGGCATGGATTGTGGACTATCTTACAGACAGACCTCAGTATGTACGTCTTGGGAACTGCACGTCTGACATTGTGGTCAGCAACACAGGAGCGCCACAAGGGACTGTACTTTCTCCGGTCCTGTTCAGCCAACATACATCAGACTTCCAATACAACTCGGAGTCCTGCCACGTGCAAAAGTTCGCTGATGACACTGCTATTGTGGGCTGCATCAGGAATGGGCTGGAGGAGGAGTATAGGGACCTAATCAATGACTTTGTTAAATGGTGCGACTCAAACCACCTACACCTGAACACCAGCAAAACCAAGGAGCTGGAGGTGGATTTTAGGAGGCCCAGGCCCCTCATAGAACCCATGATCATCAGAGGTGACTGTGTGCAGATGGTGCAGACCTATAAATACCTGGGAGTGCAGCTGGATGATAAATTAGACTGGACTGCCAATACTGATGCTCTGTGCAAGAGAGGACAGAGCCGACTATACTTCCTTAGAAGGCTGGCGTCCTTCAACATCTGCAATAAGATGCTGCAGATGTTCTATCAGACGGTTGTGGCAATCGCCCTCTTCTACACGGTGGTGTGCTGGGGAGGCAGCATTAAGAGGAAAGACGCCTCACGCCTGGACAAACTGGTGAGGAAGGCAGGCTCTATTGTAGGCATGGAGCTGGACAGTTTGACATCTGTGGCAGAGCGACGGGCGCTCAGCAGGGTCCTATCAATTATGGAGAATCCACTGCATCCACTGAACAGGATCATCTCCAGACAGAGGAGCAGCTTCAGAGACAGACTGTTGTCACCGTCCTGCTCCACTGACAGACTGAGGAGATCGTTCCTCCCCCACACTATGCGACTCTTCAATTCCACCCGGGGGGGGGGGGGGGTAAATGTTAACATTATACAAAGTTATTGTCTGTATACCTGCATTATTATCACTCTTTAATTTAATATTGTTTCTTTATCAGTATGCTGCTGCTGGAGTATGTGAATTTCCCCTTGGGATTAATAAAGTATCATTACTTTATTAATCTAATAAAGTAATCTAATCTAATCTAATCAAAAGGCTGCAAAGGTAAGTGGTACTAAAAAGGACCAGCTGGAGGAACATTTTGCAACTAATTAGGCAAACTGGCAACAGGTCCGGAACATGACTGGGGATGAAAAGAGCATCTTAGATTGGCAGAGTCTCTCTCAGAAGGAAAGATGGGCAGAGGTTCACCAATCTGCAAAAAACAAAGTGTCGACAAACTGTGGATCAATTCCAGAGTAACGTTCCTCAAAGTCAAAGTGCAAAGACTTTGAATATCTCATCATCTACAGTACACAACATCATCAAAAAATTCTGAGAATCTGGGGAAATCTCTTGGTGCACAAGGGACAAGGCTGAAAATCAATATTGGATGACGCGCGATCTTCGGACCCTCAGGCAGCACCTCATTAAACACAGGCCTGATTGTGTCATGGAAATCACTGCAGGGGTTCAGGTACACTTCCAGAAAAATTGTTGAAAGTAGAGTCAATTATTATGCAGGGTAAGATGGGTTCCCAAACTTTTTCATATGACTGTACAAGTTGATAAATATTTTGTATGCCTTTATTCGTAAACTGGATAAAGCAGACGTAATATTAGTGTTTCAGGAGGCATGTTTTACTTCATTGATGAGATCAGCGGTGCTTTGATATTTAACTAACCAAACACACCCAAGTCTTTAGGATGGACTCCAGTTTTAAATCCAGACAGCTGTGTCAGTATCCGTGGGCGCGATTGCACAACCGGGGGTGAGTTAATGAGGTAATTGGGGTGAATGGCACCTACACGTGTGGGTGCGATCATCCTCCATTGCTTCATCGGCTTCCTGCGGTGTGTGCTTAAGACCACGGAGCCAAATAAGTACGGGCTGGCACAGGGGGAGAGGACTGGAGAAAGAAAGAAAGAAAGAAAGAAAGAAAGAAAGAAAGAAAGAAAGAAAGAAAGAAAGAAAGAAAGAAAGAAAGAAAGAAAGAAAGAAAGAAAGATGAGAAAAGCAGTCTCAGGAGGACTATCTGGCCATCTGGAAGAGGAAGGCAGCACGAGCGGGGGTCCCCATGAAGGAGTGTAGGCTGTGGCGCTCTGGGGGACGGTTCGCTCCACTAGATAATATTGTCGAATGGGGTGAGCAGGACAGATGACCCCCCTATGGATCCAAGGTACGACTGTGGAAGCGTGAAGGAAGACGGGAGGTATTGCCAACCTCGGATGGTCTGGCTGCGCAGTTTGTTGGCAGCCAAGACGGGGGTCAGAGGAATGGAGTTTGTGGCTGTTGAGTCACGCGAGTGATGGGTGAGCCAGGGAGATGAAGAAGGAGGTGGGCTGAGATTGTGAGCTGGTTTTATTGGATTTATTTATTATGGTTTTTATCCCCTGTGGTGGGCTGGCGCCGTGCCTGGGGTTTGTTTCCTGCCTTGCGCCCTGTGTTGGCTGGATTGGCTCCAGCAGACCCCCCGTGACCCTGTAGTTAGGATATAGCGGGTTGGATAATGGATGGATGGATGGTTTTTATCCCCCACTTTTCGCTTGGTTTTATGGATTTATTTAAGGACTTTTGGGACTCTGCACTGTTGACACTTTTTTTGTTTGGATTTGGTTTTTAATATAAGCATCTTGGCACTTTTACCCCATCCCCTTGCTCTGTGTGAGATTTGTCCCCATTTGTCAGCTTATCAGCTTATGCTAATCAGGCTATAAGAGTGAAGTTTGTCAATTTTCACATAGAATTCTGCTTCCTTAATATTTTTGGTAATTTTTGTCAATAATAATTAAATGGGTTACTTCTCTCCTCTCTTTTTGTTTGCTCTGTCTAATTGCCTGAGTTTGCAGATATACCAGGTCTGTCCATTAAATATTTGGACAGAGACAACGTGTTTTCTAATTTTGGTTCTGTACATTACCACAATGAATTTGAAATGAAACAACTCTGATGCAGTTGAGGTGCAGACTTTCAGATTCAGTGCAAGTGGCAAGTGCTCATAATCACTTCTCACTGCTTTGTTTCAGAGATAGAAACACACTCTCGTTATTTAATACAGTCGTGGCCAAAAGTTTGGAGAATGACCCAAGTTTGCTGCTGGTGTACTGAAGTCGAATTACAAGCATTTCCTAAGTTTCAAAGGCTTTTATTGACAATTCCATTAAGTTTTTGCACAGAATCAATATCTGCAGTGTTGACCCTTCTTTCTTTTTCAAGACCCCTGCAATTCACCCTGGCAGGCTGTCACTCAACTTCTGGGCCCAATCCTGACTGATGGCAGCCCATTCTTACATCATCAATGCTTGGAGTTTGTCAGAATTGGTGGGTTTTTGTTTGTCCAGCCGCCACTTGAGGATTCACCACAAGTTCTCAATGGGAGTTTTCTGGCCATGGACCCTAAATTTTGTTCTCCGAGCCACTTACTTCACACTTTGGCCTTATGGCCCGGTGCCCCATCATGTTGGATTGTTCATTGTTGGTCACCAAACTGTTCTTGGATGATTGAGAGACGTTGCTCTCGGAGGATGTTTTGGTCCCATTGTGTTCTTAGGCAGAACTGTGAGTGAGCCCACTGCCTTGGCTGACATGAATGATCTCAGGATGCTTTACTGTTGGCGTGACACAGGACTGATGGTAGCGCCAGTCAACCTTTTCTTTTGTCCGGATGCCCCAAACAATTGGAAAGGGGATTTATCAGAGAAGATGACTTGACCCCAGTAGTCCTCAGCAGTCCAATCCCAGAATATCAGTCTGTCCCTGATGTTTTCTTGGCTTCTTTGCTGCCCTTGTTGACACCCACCAGGCCATCCTCCAAAAGTCTTCACCTCACTCATACCTGCCTGCTGCCATTCCTGAGCAAGCTCTGCACTGGTGGTGCCTACAGCTGAATCCACTTTAGGAGACGGTCTTGGCACTTTGTGGACTTTCTTGGGTGCCCTGAAGTCTTCTTCACAATGACTGAACCTCTTTCTCTCTCCTTGAAGTTCTTGATCTCATAAATGGTTGATTTAGGTGCAATCTTACTAGCAGCAATAGCCTTGCCTGTGAAGCCCTTTTTGAGCAAAGCCATGATGGTCCTTTTGTGGCAGGGCTGAAATGCGGTGGAAATGGGTGTTTTTGGGATTAAGTGCATTTTTCATGGCAAAGAGGGACTTTGCAATGCATCTGATCTGATCCCTCTTCAGAACATTCTGGAGTACATGCAAATTGCCATTATAAAAACTGAGGCAGCAAACTTTGTGAAAATTAATATTTGTGTCATTCTCAAAACGTTTGGCCATGACTGTAGACAGACCTTGAAGAAGGGAAGGGGGGGAGGGGGGGGGCGCTAAAGTACCTGACCACAGACTGGTAAGAGAATGGGACTTTAGACATTTTATTAACGTCTACACCAGTGGTTCTCAAACCACTAGGGGGGCGCGAAGTAACAAAAGGGGGGCGCGAAGATGTGAAAAAAAGAAAACAAGAAACGAAAATATGAAAAATACATCTATTGAAACCAAAACAAATTAACTTAAACTACATTCGGATACTAGAAAAATAAATATAGAGTTAGATAAATGTTGATAAAAGTTAAGTAGGTATAATAAAATATGCATCTATGATATATCATTAATTAAAAAAGAACAAATTGTTATTAGGGGGCTCCTTTCAAAGAAACGTTAGGGGGGTGCGATTAAAACTGTTATGAAAACTCGGGTCGCAAATATTTAAAGGTTGAGAAACGCTGGCCTACACAATAAAAGAATATAAAAAAGAAAAAAGTGGGTCACCACAGGTCCTCACACGATTAAACAGCTCACACACTGCCCACCGTGGTTCCCTACATTGGACCTTATGCCACTATAACAGGCTCTTAAATTGTATTAAGTATGGGTGCTAATTAACTTTTACACAGCAATACACTGCAAAAGATGTGCTATTAGTTAAATAAGCGAGCCTGATGGGCTGAATGGTCTCCTCTCATCTGTTAAATTTCATACGTTCTTATTTACTCTTGATAATGATACGCGTCTCAGGATCAATAGAGACATTGTAGTATGAAGTCAGGTGACCCACAGGGCCATTCAGTCCTTCCAGAGTGTCAATCCTTTAATTAATTAATTAATTAATTTATTTTCTTTTACCGTAGGTGACATGCTGAATTCTCTGGGCAGCATGACGAAGCCCAGTCCTCACCATGTGTGGCAGTCACTTTAACTACTCTGCACCCATCATGAATGGAAATGAAGAAACGTCTCCCTCCCTGACCCTCGAGCAGAAGACCGCTTTCGCCTTCGTAGGGATGCTGTGTATTTTCTTGGGACTTCTGATCATCAGGTGCTTTCGAATCTTGCTTGATCCCTACAGCAGCATGCCCTCATCGACCTGGGCAGATGGAGTTGAGGGACTTGAAAAAGGAACCTTTGAGTACGCGCTCGCGTGACCCTACTCGTAAATGAAGGATTACAGTTCCATCACGTCGAGGGCTTGCTTCATAATTGCCTCCCAGTGCGTTGTCCCGGCAGTGCACACCGTGGGACGCAACACTTTAAGAGTGACCTTTGGAGACTTGAGATGGATGGGAGGGACTGTGGCCTTGGACCTTTAAAAAAAAAAAGTCTGCATGAGCACTAACACAATAATCAAAATTATATTCCAGCAGATTGACGCCTGAGGACCAAAGGCTTTGCTTTCTAAGAGGCACGACATACTGTAGGTGGGATGGGGAATTAGATGGTGTGAAGGTGGAGTCACAAGTGACGCAGGTGACTTGACTTGGACTCTGATTTAGGGCTGGTGATTTCAGGACCAAATAATAGATGGGGCAATCTAGAGCGCTAGAACCATGACACCAATGTACTTTAATGTTTCTTCTTTTTACTTTCTCTTATACAAAGTATAGGGAAATTATTGAAATCATCCAAAAATTCCATTTCGAGATTTTGATGAATATCGATGTTTTAGATCTACTCGAGTCCGAAAATATCATTTTTGGAATTATGCGTGTGTGTGTGTTTGTATGTAAACACGATAACTTGAGTATGCTTTCACTTAGGTCAACCAAAACGCAGATTTCTATCAACTTTTCGTCTATTATTATGTTAATATATGCATTGCTTTCAGTGTTTTCTGCCTTGTTCCATTTATGTAGAACCGAAAGGGCAAACCTTTTTTGTTTCCTTTTTTCATTTTATTTCTTTGAAATATTTTTTGAATCATTTCAAATAAGTAATTAAAGATTAAAAGAACTTGGTTTTCGTCAGGGGTTTACAGTTTTTCTCTCCACTTTTTGGTGGACATTTGGACTGTAAACAGCTATGCTGGCTATATGCTTGTCTTTTAAGTTTGGGGTTTGGCTCCTGGTGGTGAGGCCAACTTTTTTTCCTTTTTGGGCTCCGTCCTGAGTGAAATTCAGGTCTGGCTTTGTGTTTTTTTTTTACTTTCTCGTATACAACATGTAGGGAAAGTATTGTAATCGTCTGAAGATTCGATGTCGAGATTTTGATGAATATCGACATTTTAGACCTCTCTGACTTTCTTGTATACGAAGTACAGGGAAAGTATTGGAATCATCAAAAAATTCTATTTCGACATTTTGATGAATCTCGACATTTTAGACCTGCCTGAGTCTGAAAGTACCATTTTTGGAATTATGTCTCTGTGTGTGTGTGTGTATAAACGCGATAACTCGAGTACGCTTTCGCTTATTTCAACCAAATTTTGCATACAAGTATTAGGTACAAAATGAAGATTTCTTTCAACTTTTGGGCTATTTCCACTAACTGTGGTACTTTACCTTTTATTCATGCAGCTGCAGAGTCCAATTTATTCAACATTACTTTTATCATAATTGTTCAATATATTATTAATTTGATTTAATTTGCTGTTGATGATTCTTTAATGTACATAATATAAAAATATAATCATTGTCTTCCTCAAATATCCATCCACATATCGGAGTATATGAGAAAGTTGAGGGGAGAGCACTCCCGATTTTTTCTGTAGACAAACAATAGCCAAAACGTTTTTGTGATTTACGGTGTATTTGAAAGTTGTTTGAGTTCTCTACTGGGAAAACAAAAATAAAATGATGATGCTGGACATTTAACTTGGTCTAGAGAGTTAATCATTCCTGCCATGTGAAAATAGTATGTGAAAATGCTTACTATTACCGCTATAGTGATGACAATGCGAATTGGTCATCAGTCGTGAAACTGATGCATAATGCACCGTACGACTGAACCACCTTGATAATCCTGGGGCCAAAAGTGGCAAAATGACCACAATCAAGTGGAAGGACAAGAAAGACTTTAAACGCCTCAGGACTGTTCACAATGCAGCAACTGTCAATGTCCATGTCAGGGAAACATGGAAGTCACTAAGCCCTGGGATGTGGTAGCCTACAGTGACACAATGGGTGATGCTGATTGGGTGCATCAGACGCTGGCATTCTACCCAACAACAAAAATATATATATACTAGTCATTAAGCCCGTTACAATAACAGACACTAGAACAGTAGTGCATAAACATTAGTAGGAACAGTCTATATTAAATGGCAAGGGACTTTGACCTCATTCTTTTTGTTGGTCGGATTTTTCTTTGTCTTTCAGACTTTCTTTTGTTGATGTTTACTTGCTGAGCTGACCGTTCTTCGTGGGCTGCCGCCGTGTATTGTGTGTCTTTAATTTTCTGTGATAGTGATACCGTCTTGTACGTCCGCTGGCTTGAACGTCCGTAATATACCTTTAATTTTCTCTGGCGGTAATACAGGCGGGGCGGCACGGTGGTGCAGTGGTAGTGCTGTTGCCTCACAGTATAGAGACTTGGGTTCACTTCCCGGGTCCTCCCTGCGTAGAGTTTGCATGTTCTCCCTGTGTCTGCGTGGCTTTCCTCCCACAGTCCAAAGACATGCAGGTTAGGTGGATTGGTGATACTAAATTGGCCTTAGTGTGTGCTTGGTGTGTTTGTGTGTGTCCTGCGGTGGGTTGGCACCCTGCCCGGGATTGGTTCCTGCCTTGTGCCCTGTGTTAGCTGGGATTGGCTCCAGCAGACCCCCGTGACCCTGTGTTCGGATTCAGCGGGTTGGAAAATGGATGGATGGATGGGTAATACAGCTGTGTGCGTCGGTAATATGCCTTTAATCTCCTCTGACAGTAATACTGGCTTGTATGTGGCTGTAATATGCATCACTGTATTATGTACCTTTAATTTCCTCTCGCAGTAATACTGGTTTGTATTTCCGTAAAACGCCTGTAGTTTTCTCTGACAGTAATATCACGCATAGCACCGTGCCCCGCGCATGCGCACTTCACCAGAAGACACACACACACGGACACCTGGACACACACAGGGATTTTATTAAAGAGGATGTATATATAAGAAAAGCACACAGAAACACAGTTTGTCACACATGGGCGTCCTGGGACCAGCTTGACGGAGGTAAGCACTACCACACCGAGGCGATGGAGGGAGCTGGCGCTAAACGGTATCTTCTTCTTTCTCCACAGCCCAGTGAGGGCACTCCTGCCCGGCCGGAGACATCCAGAGCAAGCCTTGTCCCTTCCATTCTTTCCGACAGAAGGAGTGGCGACACAGGAAGGTAGCCTCTGATTGCCAACAAGGATCAACAGAATGAGAAGAAGGAGGTGGTGTCTGACAGCTCACCAGAACACGAGTCCATTAAGAGCTACAGAAGGAGGAAACGGAAGAACTGCTGGAAAATCATCTGGTTGATTCAAATATCAGCGTTTTTTCTGTTGAGCCTTATGCACCCCTTTGTATTTTTAAATGGGGTTACCATGTTGGTACGCCAACATTTTTTCTTGCCGTTGGTCACAGCTTCTACTCTTCTGATTGGGATGTCGGGCTGTGTGTTGGTGACCATCACAAAAAAGACAGCTGTACTAAATCTGCATCAGTACAGGTGGCAGACATTAGTCATGTCTCTCCTACTGTACTTCTGTTGACAGTTTTAGCAGTTACCCGTCTTTGTTACACATTTCTCTTGTTTTTACACATTTTTTAAGAGCAGAGTGGTGGCTCTGAGGCTAAGGATCTGTGCTGGTATCCAGAAGGTTGCCGGTTCGAATCCCCATCACTGCCAAAAGAGATCCTACTCTGCTGGACCCTTGAGCAAGACCCTTAATCTGTAATTGCTCCAGGAGTGCTGTACAATGGCTGACCCTGCGCTCTGACCCCAAGGGGTATGCGAAAACTAACAAATTCCTATAGAAATTGTATAAGGCGAAATAAAGAACAAAAAAAAATTTCTGGTGGGAAACATAACGCTAAGGTGGTTAAAGCACAGCTCTGATCACTAAAGGAGTTCCCCAAGGAACGTGAATGAATTGTAGCCTGTGCTGCTCCTCTGTGTACTGTTAGGTACCATATATACTCATGGATAAGTCGGGGTTTGATTTTATCATATAATTTCCAGTATTTTATAATGTTGGTCCTACAAGTTGAATGTGGAAAACTCACGCTATTGGTCCAAGAGATTACGATATGCTAACGCCCGCCTGAGAGAGTAACCACGGAGCACACAGCCTTTTATTTCTATGTATTGTGCCTACGTGACCACACGGTGATACCCAAACTATTCTGAAGCGACGTTTGCACTGTTTTGTGTTTTTTGTATCTCACACCCTTGTACACCTTTATTGTAAGAGCATCCCTTATCTACGATGGAGCGTTCAATCAGAAGAAAATATGAAGCTGGTTTTAAATTAAACGTTGTTGATGCGGTGAAAGAAATTGGTAACTGAGCTGCTGAAACAAAATTTGATGTGTCTGAGAAACTGATACGAGATTGGAGGAGAGAAGAAGATGTAAAAAAAAAAAATGAAGGGTCGCATGATGAAGGGTACTATATGATAGATAGATAGATAGATAGATAGATAGATAGATAGATAGATAGATAGATAGATAGATAGATAGATAGATAGATAGATAGATAGATAGATGAAGGGCACTATATGATAGATAGATAGATAGATAGATAGATAGATAGATAGATAGATAGATAGATAGATAGATAGATAGATAGATAGATAGATAGATGAAGGGCACTATATGATAGATAGATAGATAGATAGATAGATAGATAGATAGATAGATAGATAGATAGATAGATAGATAGATAGATAGATAGATAGATAGATAGATGAAGGGCACTATATGATAGATAGATAGATAGATAGATAGATAGATAGATAGATAGATAGATAGATAGATAGATAGATAGATAGATAGATAGATAGATAGATAGATAGATAGATAGATAGATGAAGGGCACTATATGATAGATAGATAGATAGATAGATAGATAGATAGATAGATAGATAGATAGATAGTTTCGCAGGTGGCTTTGAAGCTCAACCTTGTAGGGGCCCGTGGTTACCGCCAGGGGGCGCCCCAATGCCTTGGGAGCCCTGGACCTCAGCACTTCCGCCACCTCTGGAAGTGCTGGGGGGAAGAGGATCGGGGACACCCAGAGTGCTTCTGGGTGCGCAGTCAGCACTTCCGCCACACTGGGGAGTGCCGGTGGAAGATTGCCAGGAAGCACCTGGAGCACATCTGGGTGATTATAAAATGGGCCGCCTCCCTTCGTTCGTTGGCTTGATTCGGGAGTGGAGAAGGACGGAGCTCGGGAGGAGAGGCAAGGAGGCGGCCTGAGGAGTAAGGCATTTGAGTTGGCCTGGACTTTTGGGGATTTTGGGGGTTTGTGGTGCACGGTAAATGTGTATAATAAACGTGTTGTGGGTGACTTGAACGTGTCCGCCTGTCTGTGTCCGGGCCGGCTTCCACAATAGATAGATAGATAGATAGATACTTTATTAATCCCCAAGGGGAATTTACTAATTCCTCCAGACATTAATAAAGTATCTATCTATCTATCTATCTATCTATCTATCTATCTATCTATCTATCTATCTATCTATCTATCTATCTATCTATCTATCTATCTATCTATCTATCTATCTATCTATCTATCTATCTATCTATTATACAGGGAGGCTATCCTAAACCTTTATATTTGTTCAGTCTTCTCTTCTTGACATAACATATTTTATTACTTCTGGTAGTTCTTATAGAGTGTGGTGGACGAGTAAAGAAGAATCTGGAATAGAAGAATCTGGAATAGTTTGGCCCTCCCTGTTTATTAATAAGTCCAAAACAAAAATAGCACTCAATGGCAAATAAAGACAAGTGCCACGTAGCCCCCTCTGTTCATTCGGCTGTGCCGACGGGTCCTTTAAACCTGAAGTTCCGCTCTCCAGGTGGTCTCTGCGGTCAATGATGCAGGCCTCAAAATGGGGATGCTGGCTTTTAAGTTCATAATAGATAGCAACAGAGGCCAACAGGTCTCAAAAATGTCTCCCACTCCATTAGTTGGATGAAGTGGGGTGGAGGATGTTGGGTTAGGTCACGTTATATTACTTACATAGGCAGTGTGGTGCTGGGGTTAAGGCTTTGGACTTCAAACCCTGAGGTTGTGGGTTCAAATCCCACTACTTACACCACCATGTGACCCCCTGAGAAAGTCACCTGATCTGCCTGGGATCCAATCGGAAAAACCAAAAGAAATGGAACCAACTTATCATAAATGGAGTAAGTCAGCCAAATAAGCAAATGTACTTCTGCTGATGTGAACATACAGTATATAGAACAAGAAGATCGACTCTACCACAGCATTCGGTGATGTCATAATGGTGATTGTATATTCAAGATATGCTAATTGAGCCAGGGGAATGCTGGGAGGTTTAATGCCCAGCTGCTTTGGACAAGCAGCACGTACAGTATGAAGACGTTCAAGCCTGAATATCAGTCGTTTTATTATTTATCTGAAGGCCTCCGAGGTTGGCTGCTTTTTGAGTGTGAAATAAAGAGGCACTCATAACCCTCTGGAGCTGTTGACTGGGCACACTCTTGACTTAACTGGCACGGGACAAAAGGCCGTTCGACATCAAAAGTGGCAGACACCAGATAAGGATGGCATCACTACACCCCCCCAGAAAAAAAGGCCTGGAAATGCAGCACAGAAATGCTAACAGGGGAAATGTTAACCATGTGAACTGCCAGGTAGGTACGTCTGCCATCTCTGACACTTAGGCCCTCATTTATCAAGGCCCAGCCATATTGTGGATGTTGTAGCCCAGAGCATTAGAGGGGCTCTGAATCTTAAAATGGATGAGATCTGTTTGTTGCTCTTGTCATGTAATGAAGTATTTCAGAAATTCATGGAAACTGATGTCATGGATTCTAAGGTGGTGATGCCAAAAACAGCAATTTGCTGCCATGTGATCGATGTAAAGAGTGTGGATGACGTCAAACTTTTAATTTGGAAAAGAAATGCTAGTTTCAGAATGACTGCTTTTATATTCTTCTAGACTTGTAGTAGACGATCCAGTATGGCACACCTTCAGTGCTAAAGTCAACATTGACAAAATGCCATCTGCAGGCTTTGTAGCCACCCAGTTGGGAACAAAAACAGAAAGAGAAAAGTGGTAAAAAGAAAATCCTCCATCTATAATGTATCTATCTATCGATCTCCTAGATTACTTTAATCCAAGTTGGGGTCTCGAGAAGACAGAGCAGCATCAGGCCCAGATCAGGAGTCAACCCTGCTAAATGATGTAAATGTAAATGTAAATGTAAATGTAAACCCTGGGCAAAGCAAAGTGCCATTCCTTCACAGGGCCCTCCATAGTGTTTGGGACAAAGACACGTTTTATTTTCCTTAATTTGCTCCTCTGCTCCACAGTTTAAAATGACAAATCAAACAATTCAGACATTGTGATGAAAGAGCACATGGCAGACTTTCATTTAAGGGTTCTGCACACATTTCTACATGGTCCCCCTATTATATATACAGGGTGGTCCAGATCTAACTTTGCAATTATTGCATTGCATTAAAATTTGCATAGTTAGATCTGGACCACCCTATATATACAAAAAAGTGGCCCACCTCCACCTAGATGACTGCATTACATGGAGAAGAGAAAAAATGAAACTGATCAAATCTGATACTCGCATTTACAAAAGAGTCAGAAAGTGATCTCCTTGTGCGCCAATCCAGCATGTTCATGTACACTCTTTGCAATATCATGGGATCGATTGGAGGCGGGACACTTTTTCGTGGGCCACCCTGTATATTACACTCTGTTCACTGCTTGCATGGACTGGGTGTTGGTCAGGGTCGTGGGGTCCAATGGCGGTGCGGCATCTGTAGGAGAAGAAAGATTCACTCATTTTGACTTTGCTGATGAGTCCATGGAGGCTCTGATCGGGGCTCTCAAGAGACTGAGTGAGGGGTCTGAGTGTCTGGGCTTGTGAGGGTCCTGATATAAACCTAATATCCAGGCTTTTAATGACCTCTTGTGCACGGCCATCAGCAGTATGTCTGTCTGCAGAGAGAGCGTCGACCTCATCGAGAGGTTTACTTACCTCAGGAGTGACATTCATGTCTCTGGTGACTCTTCCTGTGAAGTCAGAAGACAGATCGGGAGAGCATCCGGGGGGGCGGTGGGGGGGGGGGTCACTGGAAAGGGGTGTGTGGCGCTCCTGATATCTCTGCAAAAGGACGAGTCCTGGTGCCCCCTATTTGTGAGACATGGATGCTATCCAGTGACCTGAGATGAAGACTGGATTCCGTCAGTGCTGTGTCTCTTCAGAGAATCCTTGGGTGCTGCTGGTTTGACTTTGTGTTGCTCACGGAGTCCCGAATGAGTCACATGACCTGCATTGTGAGGGGGCGTCAGTTACGGCACTACGGCCATGAGGTGCGATTACCCGAGGGTGATCCGGCTCACAGGACCCTCACTGTTAAAGACCTGAGCGGCTAGACCAGGCCAAGGGAACACCCACGTAACACCTGGCTGCAGCAGATAGAGGGTCATTTCCGGAAGTTTTGGGACTGGACAACATGTCTGCCTTGCGGGTTTGCCAACTAGGATTCCGAGCTGTTTCATCGTGTGGTGGGTGTGACAACGTGCTGTACCAGTGCATACCCCCCAACTTGACCTGACCTCCTATTTCAGTGCACAATAATGTATGGGCCAATTTGTGTCCCAGGTGTTTGTGATTCCTCAGGTGGGTTTCAAGGCTTCATAAAACACCTCGGTCTGCTTCTACCCTTTGGGGTCTGAAGTTGCCATTAATGAATTTGAGGGCAAGAGCTGTGCCAGTGAAAGTCAAAGAAGCCATCATGAGGCTGAAGAACAAGAATAAAACCATCAGAGACACCTTAGGATGACATGTCTGGAATATCATGAAGAAGAAAGAAGGCACCAGTGGTCTCAGGAATCACAAAGGGACTGGTGGGCCAAAGAAGACCTCCACTGCTGACAACAGAAGAATCCTCTCTATGGTCAAGAAAAAGCCCCTAATGCCTGTGCAACAGATCAGAAAGTCTTCAGGGGGCCGATGTGTGTGTGTCAGAGACGACTATCAGCAGAAGACTCCATGAACAGAAACACAGAGGACACACTGTGAGATGAACACCACAAAAACAGGATGGCAGATTACAGTTTGTGACTTCAAAGAGCCTGCAGAATTCTGGGAAAAGGTCTTGTGGACAGAAGGGACAAAAATGAACCTCATCAGAGTGACGGCAGAGCAAAATGTGGAGAGAAGAAGGAACAGCCCGAGAGCCAAAGCAGACCTCCTCATCTGTTAAACATGGCGGTGCTGGGGGTGTTATGACTTGGGCATGTATGGCTGGCACAGGTCCTGGCACACTTCTCTTCAGTGATGAGCTGTGTAGAAACATCTGATCTGCTCGAGTTCAGTCAATGCCTCCAAACTCAGTGCACGGCACTTCATCCAACAAGATAAGGACCCCAAACACACTGCTGAGGACACACTGGAGTTTATTAAAGCTAAGAAAATGTAAAATTCTTGGATGGTCAAGCCAGTCACCTGATTTAAATCCAACTGAGCAGGCCTTCCATATGCTGAAGAGAAAATTTAACGGGACATGCCCCCCGAAACAAGCAGGAGCTGCATGAGAGGCTTGGCAGAGCATTACAAGAAAGACCCTCAGCACCTGGTGATGTCTGTGAATCGTAAACTTGAAGCATGTGAGGGACATGTGACAAAGAACTAAATGTGACAATGGCTTTAGCAGACCTGCCATTGCTGTGTCCAAACATTAGGGTGTCCTGAAATGGGGGGATTGTGTATAAAGTGTTGTCACACCGTGTACAAATGACAGAAATGTCTGCAAAGCCCCTTAAATGAAAGTCTGCAATGTGCAGTTTAATTTTGTCCAAACTGTCTGATTTGTAATTTTCAGCTGTGGAGCAGAGGAGGAAATCAAAGAAAAAGGTGTCTTTGTCCCAAACACTATGGCGGACGCTGTGTGTGTAACAGAGTATGGGCAAATCAAATGAAAATCTCAAAATGCATTTTAAGATACCTGGAAAAACATCTGAGATGTCTCAAAATGAATTACTGGTTTCTGCTTCATGATATCTTAACCTCATTTGAAGACATCTCCACTAGATTTCCAGATATCCTGAAATGCTATTCTGTTCAGTTCTAGATATCTGAGAAGCAACTTAAGATCTCTTGAAATAAGCTCCTGTGCATTTTGTGATCTCAAAAATACTTCATAAGATATTGCTAAAGCATGAGTGTCCAACTCGGGTCCTGGAGGGCCGCAGTAGGTTTTCATTCTAACCATCTTCTTAATTAGTGACCAGTTTTTGCTGCTAATTAACTTCTTTAGCCTTCATTATAATAAACCTGACTCAGACCCCTTAGTTGTCTCTTTTTCCCTAATTAGCAGCCAAACAATAATGAGACACAAAACGAGCCACCGCCACATGACCTGCTCACCTGTGCCCATCACACAATATCTGAAAATAAAGAAAAGTGAAGGCCTTGGTAAGGTTGACCGCTCAGGTCACCAACCTCTTGACGGAGTTCTTAGTAAAAACAGAAAATGAACAGTTTTGGAAATGTCTGCTGTGGCAGAATGAGAGCAGCAACAAGCTGTGGAATTAAATAACGGAGTTAATTAACAGCAAGAACTGGCTTCTCATTAAGAAACTGGTTGGAATGAAATTGGTTGGAGTGTGAAGCCCCAGTTTAGCTGGTCATCCGTTGGCTTGTTTCAAATCTCTTATCTGTTCGGCTGTAATTTAATGGACAAATTCAGAGGACTGAATCCTTAAATTCAAGGTTATTAAAATGAATGGAAAAGGAGTTAATTAGCAGTGAAAACTGATCACCGATTAGCAAAAGGGTTAGAAATGAAAACCTGCAGCCACTGCGGCCCACCAGGCCTGGAATTTGAGAAGTAAGTAAGTCTGTAGGCGTTTTCAGCCATCTTCACATTCCTTCCAGTGACGTCACATTGTGTCAGGGTGAGAACCTCAGTGATACGAGAGAGCGTCAGAGATGAGCTGCTGCTCCTCGGGATCGAGATAAACCAGTTGAAGTAATCTGGGTAAGTCTTTGTAAGGCTGCCCGTCTCAGGTGGCTACCCCTGGTCCCACTTGGCAGTGAATCTACCACACACACCAGGACATGCTTGAGGGGCCACATCTCTCGGGTGGCTTATAACGCCTGGGAATTCCCCATGGAAGATCTGGAAATTTGGTAGCTGGGGGACAGGGAGGTCGGGGCTGATCTGCTTTGTGACCCTCGTCAGGAAAAGCACTTTGAGACGATGAGATGAGATCAGGGACGGATTTTCCTATAGGCTAACTAGGCTTCAGCCTAGGGCCTCAAGATCAAGAGGGGCCTACATTCAAATTGTTAGCAAAATTTTATTATCTCTCATGTAATTTACAAACTTAAAAATGGAAGGTGAAAGGGCCTCATAAGTGGAATAGCCTAGGGCCTCTTTTCATATAAATCCGGCCCTGGATGAGATGCAACTCAAGGTATCGTAAAATGACTCCTTATGTTTTCAAAGGGACATCTTGCCTACTGAAGTGAACCTGAGAAGGAAGTTTTTGATTCCAACAAGAACCACACACATGATGGTCCCAGAAAGGACATTGGATTTGAATGCCTAGCAAGTTCCATAAGTAGCCCTGAGTAGCTGATAATACAGTGGATTTGAATAAAAACAGAAATGGGTTTTTAGATATTAAATGGACTCCTGCTGCATATAATCACAAGAAAATTCCATTTTCTTTTTTGGATCTCTCAGTATCCTGCCTACTATACTATTCAGATTTTCTGTTCACCCACATATTAAAAACCTTTTCAAAGCCCAAAGAGCTGATTTCATAGACATAGCGCCCTTCGCAGAATGAAATTGTCCTTTGTCAGGCATTGGCTCTATGAGGAACCAAATAACCTCTTTTTTGGAATCCACATCTTTAAGAGTTGATCCACCTCACATGCACTGTTAGCAGTCAAATGACAAATGAGCTATTTAGAGAAAATGTCCTTAGAATCTGTTTGCGTCAAGGTAAACGGTGCCTGCCCCTTCATTTTAGGACCATAAAGTGTGAAAAGTCACGCCTCTGTTAACAGCACTTGAGGCAATTTCCCATCATTAATGCCAGTGTGACATTAACTCGTATTAACGGGCTGCGGGCGGCACGGCTTCTCATTGAAGTCCCCTTATTGAGTTCTGCATACCTTTAGGTTAACAGGAACTGCTCTTTGCAAATGCTAAACCTCGGATCAGCCTTACACGTTCTTTGACACAGTCGCTCAAATTAGACGGGAGCAGGTCGGGCCTGACAGGAGTGCAGGCTGGTGGGCTAACAGCCTCACCCAACAGTTGGTTGTGGTACAGGGAAGCCCATCGAAAAAATCACTTTCACTTGTAGTTACAATCATACAATTGTTGTGTAACTCTAAGGCCAGGTTTATACTTCACGCGACGCGCCTCATGCTCCAGCGGACGCTCCTGCTACGCAAGTGTTGTAGTGTTTATACTTTACGTAAATCTGGAAGAATCCACCAGGTGGTAGTGCGAGATATCGTCACGGTGAGAACAGGTTCGGCTTCGCTGTGTTGTGAATTGCCTGAAACACCCATTAAATTCCGATGACACCTTACCGCAATATCTCTGAAAAGGATGTTTAATGATTAAATCCATCGATCCAGGGATGTGTCCATTCCAGCTAGCATTGGGCACGAGGCAGAAACAAAATCCCTGGACTGACATCAGCTCATCGCAAGGTGATGTAGCAGTAGAGGACGCTATCGTT
Organism: Erpetoichthys calabaricus; assembly: GCF_900747795.2. Lineage (NCBI taxonomy): Eukaryota > Metazoa > Chordata > Cladistia > Polypteriformes > Polypteridae > Erpetoichthys > Erpetoichthys calabaricus. The sequence goes on along the minus strand of NC_041410.2, from coordinate 12,743,339 downwards.
CTCTTGAACCCTCAGGTACCACGCCAAACACCAGGTAAAAGTCCAATATCTTGACTTTTTATTATAATACTGTGCACAAAGCACCCTCCACTCCACGATACTCATATACTTCACAATAATCCAATTGCACTATTCAATAACAATCTTCCTCTCCCAGACACTTAGCCACCCTTCCTCCCAGCTCAGCTCAGCATCTGGGCTTTCCCAAGGTCCTTTTATATCTCCTGACCCGGAAGTGGTTCCAACCCTGCAGTCCATGATTCCTTATCACTTCCGAGTCAGATAAAAAGTCCTTAAAAAGCACATCGTTCCTTCTGGCCATGTGATCAGGACGTACTTCTGGGTTATAGGGCACGTAGTACTCCCCAAGCCTCCCTATAGCGGCTCCTGGTGGTCCCCATGGTATCCAGCAGGGCTGTTTGTAAAAACTACAAGGTCCATAAGGCCCTGCTGGAATTCGGGGAGCCTCCATACTGCTGGGAGGGCTCCACCTGGCGGTTTGGAGGTGTGGGCCGGAATATATGGCCGGCCATCCCTCACAGTGAATACAAGCACACACACACACTGGAGTCATTTTAGTGTCACCAAATCTGCACATCTTTGGGAGGAAACCGGAGCAGTGTGGAAACCCAGCAGGAAAACATGTAAACTCCAAGCTCTTAGGGCTCATTTATACTTCACGCTCAGTACGCGTACGCGCATGCATCATAGCTGCCACATGTTCCCAGCGTTCATTTCACGCGTCCTCAGAAATTAACGCGATGCGTGTGCGAGTTGCAGTACCGGCAAAACGTCGGGAGGTGCAGTGTGATAGAAGTTGGAATGTGACGTCAGAGTCTCTATTTACTGACTACATGTGACAGAAAACCGCTATGCGGATCCTACAGGATTGATGTGCGTACTTCGCTGTTTGACGAATGGTTCGATGTAGTGAAACAAAATGCCGACATACAGATGCATTCATGGGGCTTTTATATTTAAGCGTCGCATATTCCCCATCGTAATGACACGATACATTTTAAAAGTCTCACATACCGTATACTGTGCCGTCTTTTTTTTTTTGCAACTTCACAACAGCAACAGAATGTACAGCGCTGTACTTGAGCCACAGAGAAGAAAAAATAAGGACAGGGCGAAAACGGGTATTTTGTGATTAAAGTGGAAATTTCGGCTTTAATCTCGAAATGTCCACTTTAACCTCGTAGTTTACTTTATCATTAAAGCAGACTGTCATAAACGTCATCCCAGTTTTTAATCGCTACAAGCTTCTGGGGCTTCCTCCTGACCTGACAGCAGCGGCAAGCAGCAATAGATTACCACACTGAACACATTAAATGTCTGATATTCCAACTCTCTGCACATTTAGAATCTTTAGATTTATACTTGATATCACTTTCATGATGAAAGGCATTAAAGTATGTATGTTACATTTTACAGATAAATCGTTCATTTCGTTTAAACAATGAATACTGTTAATAATTACACACATGGGGTGACACGGTGGCGGAACATTAGCACTCTCCCAGGGAGTCACGTCACTGGTTTTTCCTGCTCGGTTTCCACACTGTGCTCCGGTTTCCTTCCAAAAATATGCAGATTTGGTGACACTAAAATGACACCAGTGTATGTGAGTGCTTGTATTCACCTTGCGATGAGCTGATGCCCGTCCAGGGATTGTTTCTGCCTTGTGCCCAATGCTTGCATAAATGGACACATCCCTGGACTGATGGATGTAATCATTAAACATCCTTTTCAGAGATATTGCGGTAAGGTGTCATCGGAATTTAATGGATGTTTCAGGCAATTCACAATACAGCGATGCCAAACCTGTTCTCACCGTGATGATATCTCGCACTGCCACCTGCTGGATTCCTCCAGATTTACGTAAAGTACGCGAGCAAGTATAAACAGCAAAACGCAAGCGTGGCAGGACTGCAGTAACTACAGGGGGATAAAATTGATCAGCCACAGCATGAAGTTATGGGAAAGAGTAGTGGAAGCTCAGTTAAGAAGTGAGGTTATGATTAGTGAGCAGCAGGATGGTTTCATGCCAAGAAAGAACACCACAGATACAATGTTTGCTCTGAGAATATTGATGGAGAAGTTTAGAGAAGGCCAGAAGGAGTTGCCTTGCATCTTTGTGGACCTGGAGAAAGCATATGACAGGGTGACTAAGAGGAGCTGTGGTATTGTATGAGGTAGTCGGGAGTGACAGAGAAGTACATAAGAGTTGTACAGGATATGAAGTGTGACCGTGGTGAGGTCTGTGGTAGGAGTGACGGAGGTGGGATTACATCAGGGATCGGCTCTGAGCCCTTTCTTATTTGCAATGGTGATGGACAGGTTGACAGATGAGATTAGACAGGAGTCCCCGTGGACTATGATGTTTGCTGATGACATTGTAATCTGTAGCAATAGTAGGGAGCAGGTTGAGGAGACCCTGGAGAGGTGGAGATATGCTCTAGAGAGGAGAGGAATGAAGGTCAGTAGGAACAAGACAGAATACATGTGTGTAAATGATAGGGAGGTCAGTGGAATGGTGAGGATGCAGGGAGCAGAGTTGGCGAAGGTGGATGAGTTTAAATACTTGGGATCAACAGTACAGAATAATGGGGATTGTGGAAGAGAAGTGAAAAAGAGTGTGTAGGCAGGGTGGAGAAGAGTGTCAGGAGTGATTTGTGACAGACAGGTATCAGCAAGAGTGAAAGGGAAGGTCTACAAGATGGTAGTGAGACCAGCTATGTTATATGGGCTGGAGACGGTGGCACTGACCAAAAAGCAGGAGACACAGCTGGAGGTAGCAGAGTTAAAGATGCTAAGATTTGCATTGGGTGTGACAAAGATGAATAGGATTAGAAATGAGGACATTAGAGGCTTGGGCGGCATGGTGGCGCAGTGGGTAGTGCTGCTGCCTTGCAGTTGGGAGACCTGGGGACCTGGGTTCACTTCCTGGGTCCTCCCTGCATGGAGTTTGCATGTTCTCCCCGTGTCTGCGTGGGTTTCCTCCGGGCGCTCCTGTTTCCTCCCACAGTCCAAAGACATGCAGGTTAGGTGGATTGGCGATTCTAAATTGGCCCTAGTGTGTGCTTGGTGTGTGGGTGTGTTTGTGTGTGTCCTGCAGTGGGTTGGCACCCTGCCCGAGATTGGTTCCTGCCTTGTGCCCTGTGTTGGCTGGGATTGGCTCCAGCAGACCCCCGTGACCCTGTGTTCGGATTCAGCGGCTTGGAAAATGGATGGACATTAGAGGGTCAGCTCGGGTTGGATGGTTTAGAGTCAGAGAGGCGAGATTGCGTTGGTTTGGACATGTGCAGAGGAGAGATGCTGGATATATTGGGAGAAGGGTGCTAAGGATAGAGCTGTCAGGTAAGAGGACAAGAGGAAGGCCTAAGAGAAGGTTTATGGATGTGGTGAGGGAGGACATGCAGGTGACGGGTGTAACAGAACAAGATGATGAGGACAGAAAGATATGGAAGAAGACGATCCGCTGTGGCAACCCCTAATGGGAGCAGCTGAAAGAAGAAGAAGAAGAACATTTCATACAATCAAGTTAAATGTATACAAGGAAGAAAATAACATCCCATACAATTAAGTTGAACTTATAGAACAAATGACTTCACAGTCAAACTGGTCAAATAAATAAATAAATAGAATAAAAATCAAAAAGTTAAAATAAAGAAAGCAGGATCAAAAAGTGACACAACCCAACAAAACACAATTCAACTCCCCGAGAGAAAGAGAGGAGCACCAACAGCACGGGCAAACATTTTTGGGGGAGGAAAAAAAAAACCAAAGGAAATGTCCCTTTCTCCTGATATAAATGCTTATTCTAAAATTTTATTAATTAAATCTTACCATATTTTAAAAAAATGTTCTGTACAGATCCTGTAAGCAAGAATTTGATTTTCCCCCCCAATTTCAAATAGTACAGAACATCAGTTACCCACTGACTTATAAAAGGTGAGCTCGGATTCTTCCAGTTAAACAAAATAAGTCTCTGTGCTAGAAGTGTGCTGTCGGCAGTTACAATCCTCCTTGTCCTCCTTTACTTTAAGCCCATCTGGGAGTCCACCAAAAAGAGCTGTTACTGGGTCACGAGGGATTGAGACACCAAGGCTCTCTCATAAGCACTCAAAGACTTTGGTCCAAAGTGATGTTAATTTGGTTCATTCCCAAAACATATGCCCTAGGGAGGCCAGAGAGCGAGAGGAAACCTTGGCAGGTTGAATCTCGCCCTAGCTACATTTTGGACAATTTTAAACAAGATAAATGTGATCGATGAAAGATTTTAAGATGAATGATTCAATGCTTTGCTCATATGAAGCTAAGAGTGTATTTCATGCTTGGCTGCCTTCCACTCCTTTTCTGAGATAAATCGTTTTTAATGGGAGAGAGGGCATCTGATCAGAAATGAGTAAGATATTTGGAATGACTTACAGATCTGTAATATGTGTGCATTATAACGGGACCCTCTGTTCCTGCTTTTTTTTCTTGAACTGCTTCTTTCCTAGACAGGACCCTAGCCCATCGCAGTTTTAACACACACATCAGGGTCCCACATGGCAAAGCCAATCCAACCAGCCAGAACCAAACATCTTATATATAATTCGCCAGTCTACTCACTCACTCACTCACTCACTCACTCACTCACTCACTCACTCACTCACTCACTCACTCACTCACGTCTGTCCGAAGCCGAATGCGCAGTCGCTTTCTGCGCAGATGCCCAAAAAACCTTACGAGACTGACATCGTGGCAGGCGGCGGATTTACGGCCACGAAAATTCAAAGAGAAAGGCGGCTTCGATTAAAGCTCTAGAGGCCTAAAAGGTGATTTCGACTACAGCTCGAGGCCTAATTACGCATTCATTCAATACACTTATATCAGGTTTGTGGTGCTTATACTTATTACTATTGCACTCGTGCCCGTTTCATCTTACGTTGTCGAAACAGGCTCTTTGTCTAGTTAAAAAATAAAAATAAACTTAACAAGTACATCGGGTGGAAGCCTGATAGAAGTGGGCAGAAAAGACCACAAGAGGCGCTACTTTGTACACTGTGGTGGAATTAAAGTGCTCCAAGACACAGCGCCTCCTGGAGGGGATTTTTCATGATGGCATCAAATATTGTCACCATTCTCTGTTCCAGTGACGTGGGGTGAGGTTTATGGCTGGTGAATCCTTCAGAGTGAGATTTACAAATATTTGACCCCTAAAGAGTTGCTTATTCACTATTCAATTGGCACATTGACTACTGCTTATGTTTCATATCTCATCAGTATTCTTTACACACACACAGGTAAGGTTCATACAGGGCTAAAAAAGAACGTTACAGCGGCGAAAGAGAGCGGAGAGAATGCATTTGCTCCTCGCCCTCCATATGTTCTAAATATGCCGATAATATTCCACAATTCACACTCATTTAATACAAATGAAAGTATAGAGTGGTGTACAAAAAAAAAACAGATTTCGATTTAGATAGATAGATAGATAGATAGATAGATAGATAGATAGATAGATAGATAGATAGATAGATAGATAGATAGATAAGGCACTCTATAATAGATAGATAGATAGATAGATAGATAGATAGATAGATAGATAGATAGATAGATAGATAGATAGATAGATAGATAGATAGATAGATAGATAAGGCACTCTATAATAGATAGATAGATAGATAGATAGATAGATAGATAGATAGATAGATAGATAGATAGATAGATAGATAGATAGATAGATAGATAGATAGATAGACAGATAATTTTAATAATCCCAAAGGGAAATTCACATACTCCAGCAGCAGCATATTGATACAAAAAAATAAAAACAAAAAAACAATATTATATTAAAGATTGATAACAATGCAGGAAAAAACAGACAATAACTTAATATAATGTTAACGTTTAACCCCTCGGGTGGAATTGAAGAGTCGCATAGTTTGGGGGAGGAACGATCTTCTCAGTCTGTCAGTGGAGCAGGATGGTGACAGCAGTCTGTCGCTGAAGCTGCTCTTCTGTCTGAAGATGACATTGTTTAGTGGATGCAGTGGATTCTCCATAATTGATAGGAGCCTTTTGAGCACCCGTCGCTCTGCCACAGATGTCAGACTGTCCAGCTCCGTTCAACAATAGAGCCTGCCTTTCTCACCAGTTTGTCAAGGCGTGAGGCGTCCTTCTTCTTAATGCTGCCTCCCCAGCACACCACCGTGTAGAAGTGGCGCAGTGGGTAGCGCTACTGCCTCGCAGTGAGGAGGGCGCAGTCCGAGGGGAGGTGAGGATTGTCGCTGCTGCACCTCGCATTTCTCCCCTGTATTTGAACGGGAAATGCGCAAATTCAGTGATTTTGACTATAAAAATTATCACAATTATTGAAATTATACAGAAAACAAATTTATAGCACAGATCAGTGGACACATATGTTATCATTATTAGTTTTTTTACGACTCCCCTGACCGCACATCCCTGCTCTTTTCCACAAACAGCTCCCAGTGTGCCCAGGGGTTTGCCCTGTGATGTTGCAGGCTTTCCTCTTCTATGTTTGCTCAGGTTGCTTCACCAGGAGACCACAGCACAGAACGCCACACTGGCTACTATGGACTGGTAGAACATTTCCAGTAGCTGTATATCAAGAAAACCTGAATTTAGTTGTGCTATTGTCTGCAGTAAGAGTCCTTTTAAACACTGGCATTTCACAAATCTGTGCTCACCTGTTTAGTGTTATTTATGGGGTCTGTTACGGCTCTAAATACATAAAAGTTCTTTCTGGAACCTTCATGTAGATGGGTCTTTTGTGAGGCAAAAATGGCTTCTTCTGTGGCACCGTTCTGAAGAGCCTCTGTGGCACCTTGATTTTGAAGAATGGGCTGCTTGCATTTGAAGTTCATGCCAACCCACTGTGCCACTCCTCATTAGCGCTCATCCATAATTAAACCAATATAGAGGTTCCCAGTTTTAACTAGATTTCCTGTTATTGCTAAAGTTAAATTCATTTTTTAAGTTTTTAAATAAAGCAGCCAGTGCTGCTGATGGTGACATTTATACAGGTTACGTGACTCATTTCCTTTTGTTTTTTGTTCTTTTCCTTTTTTTTTTTTGTCTAGGGATGCCTTGATTAAACAAAGGGCAACAAAACCTGGGCTGGATTTTTTTTTCCAGATGCCACTCACCGGTGAATGTGTTTTGATTCTTGGAAGAAAGTCATTTTGAGAAGTTAATATTTAAACATCAGTGTCCTGAAGGGGCTTGCTGGACGTGTGAATTTGGAATTAATGATAATAGCCAATGGCACTTTTGAGATTTATCCCTCATCTGATTACCTGGTCGCTATAAAATAGAAGGGGCACCTACCAGGTAGACGGAGACATTTGGCATTTTGGGAGATGAAGGAAACCAAACGGTTTTGAGAAGAAGAAGGAGACCTGAACGACTTAAGAAAACCCCCGAGCCTGGCATGTTGCTCTAACTTGATCGGCTGCCGTATTTCACATATTGACGGAAAAAGAAAAAATAAACTTGAAATCTGAGTGCCTTCATCACAAGTCCTCGAGCAGCGATGGACTCCGTCTACAGCACTCAGTTAGATGGCAAGTCCCAGAGCTCCACTCGTTTCCAGGTGAGCAGAGTCAGCGACACCCATGACATTAGTTCAAACATGCAAGGCAACAACGAGGAACCCCCACATTACGAGGAAACCTCACTTGCGGATGGAATAAGTGCACACAGAATGAGCTTTAGACCTGAAGACAGGACCAGCAATGTCCACTACAATGGGGACACCATCAAGACGGACACGGGTTTCCATCCCTACGACACCACTTCTAACCCCTATTACCTGCGCACCTTCGGGCACAACACCCTGGACCCCGTGCCCAAAATCGACTTCTACCGAAACACTGGCAGCCTCAGCGGGATCAAAATTATCCGACCGACGCTTGAAGACCTCCATGAAGAGTTCCAAAAAGTAAGTGCAGTATTCAGTTTGTAATAAAAACGCCAATGAGGGGTTGACTGTGAAAAAAAAAATCGGCGCTGAACTTTCAGAAAAGTCCGACCACTCAAATAAAAAATCCGTTATTTTAGAAAACAATAACGATTGCGTTTTACGCTATTTTGGTGCAATTCTGATTATAAAAAAAAACACTCAGGTGTCTGTCACTTGATTGTACGTGAGCTCATTAAAACCGACACCAAGGAGGCAGTGTATGCAAAATAACGTACGTCAAGAAAGAAAATTAACTTATCATGCTAAATAACGCAATTTGGAGAGTAATAAAAATAATGATGATAAAAACTATGATGTGGTGTCCGACAGAATCGTAAGAACATCACAATCACTCTTAAAAAAATTAGTGATCTTTACCTGAGCCGTGTGAATCCTTTCGCTTGACAAAGCACCGTTTCATTCTGGCAGGGCTTTGCATGTGAAGTTGGTTCTTTCTGCTTTGATAAACTTTCTGATATGTCAGGTGTAGAAAGTAGCAAAGTATAATTACTTCGTTATTGTAATTAACGTATCTGAACTTTACTTAAGGGCATTTAGGGGTATATACTTTCGACTTTCAAGCCACTACATTTTACAGCAAATATCTCGACTTTCATTTCCACTACATTTCTACGCAGCGATGCGTCTCATTTTGCAGCCACGTGAACGATTTCGAAGAATCATGGGAATCGATAAGCGAGCGGGAACGAATCGATCTCTTAGAACGCCACGAGAGTGCTGAAGCGCATGCGTGATGCCGTCTGTCTCGGCCGTTTAGAGCGGTGTTTGTGGGTCGTGGACATGTCTATGATGGGTCGCCATATAATTGTGAAGTCAACTGCATAAAAGCTGCAAGAGACGTCAGTCCAAAATGAATCTTTTTGAAGGTGAATGTCAAAGGTGAGTTTTATAACTCATTTTGCCTTTTTAGTGAATCGAAGACCTTTAAGATGACAATGTTCTCTTTGGGGGGCATTTATTTTGAAATGCACACCGTGTGAGAAGTGAGGCCGTAGTGTCAGGCTGTTGAACTCCCGAAATTTAGATTCTTTCTGGAAACTTCACGTGGATGAGTCTTTCGGGAAGTAAAATTGGTGACCCCAGTGACATCGCTGCCTTTATTTGGAAGAGTGTTAGCGAGGTTTCCATACAAAAGTTTTAATGCGAGGAATGTTTCAAGGCTCTAAAATTTCAGTGAAAGTAGGCGATGTAAACAGTAGTCAGTAATACAGGGTGAGCCAAAAAGAAGCACCACATTTCAAACATTTATTATACAAAAACAGTACAAGATAAAATAAATTTTATTACGACACAAGAAAGGGGATACAAAATAGATTTTTTTCGCTGTGTTTTGGTGGTGGCCATCATTAGCGATATACATTACATTAGGTGGCACAGTGGTAGTGCTGCTGCTTTCCAGTAAGGAGACTGTGGAAGATTGTGGGTTCGCTGCCCGGTTCCTCCCTGTGTGGATAGCGCTTTGAGTAGTGAGAAAAGCGCTATATAAATGTAATGAATTATTATTATTATTATTATACACTCTTTGAGACGATTTCTGAACGCTCGCATGACTCGTTCGGCCATTTCAAATGGGTTTGTGGCGATTTCGTGGCGAGGGATTCAAGGTTTTGAGGTCGGTGTGTGTATAGAGAGCCCCACAAGAAGAAATCGCACGGAGCGAGATCAGGTGAACGTGAAGGCCGCCCAACATCGCCGCGCAGGCAGATCAGCTTTCCCGCAAAGCTTGCATGTGTAAGAGCGGGTGTTGAGAGTCCGCTACTCTCCTTACCAGAATTCGGCGTCGGTTCTTCTTGGATTGCGGGCGACCTCGGTAGCGTAGCCGACTGAGTCTTCGATGTGTGGAAAGGCACAAAGAGATGGCCACCCCAGTTTGTGGACTATTTGCCAGTTACAGTATATTTATTTCTTTAATAATACCACAGTGGAGATACAGCACTGAGCTACACAAAAACACTTCTCTTTTTTTTCTGTCACCCTACTCCACCCTCCGAATTTCTCCTCTCTTAAATAATCCATCAATTAACTTTATTGACATTTCCTGACATGAACTCCTGCTTACACATGAATCTCCGCGCAGTATGAGCTGTTGCTCCATCCTGTTGTAACCAGGCATCCACCACATCCATTTCTTTAAGTTGGGGCCGCAAAAAGTTCTTTAGCATTTCAATGTAACGTTCTGAAGTGACTGTGACCGTTGCCCCAAAAAAACATTTAAGGTCCTGCAATGCCAAATACTGCAACGGTGCACCTACCCACCTGTAACACATGTGCTCACTGTGCAGGGGTCTCTGATGAAGTTCACGAGGGTTGGTTTCAGTCCAGTAGTGACAGTTTTGCTTATTTATGCAACCATTCAAATGGAAATGTGCCTTGTTGCTGCACATGATGATGGCATCTCGGTGAACGGTTTGCAGTATGTTCGCACACAACTCTCTGCGACTCTCCCAGTCTCTCAAAGTGAGTTCCTGCACTGTCATCATTTTGTATGGATGGAATTTAAGGTCCTCGTGCAAAATCTTCCTCAAAGACGTGTTGGAAATGCAGGCAGAAGCAGGGTTGCGTGCTGAGCGTCTAGCAGACTGCAAATTTGATGCCCTTACTGCTTGGATGTTTTCAGGCGTCCGTACGGTCCGAGGACGGCCTGGAGATTTCCTGTTCAATGTTGTACCCGTCTGTCTAAATTGAGCCACCCACTGAAGAATTGCTTTCTGATTTGGGATGCCACCATTAGGATGAATGCTGAAGTGCGTTTGGAAGGCACGTTGCGTTGTGATGATGGATTCATTGTTTTTGAAGAACGCTTGGACAGCGAAACCAATGTGAGCACGGGACCAAGGCATGTTGCTGACTGAGCACTACAGGGGATCGCCAATCAAAGGACCCCCCACCCCAACCCACTCCAGTTGCGTGTACCTCGTGCAATGCCCTTGACAAATGTGCTACTTCAGTTTGGCTCGCCGTGTAGTTTACAAACTCTAAAAATGGCAAGACTTTTTTTCCATTCTGTTTTAGCAGATAAATTATTTGTTGATAATAATTTATAATCCATCCATCCATTATCCAACCCGCTATATCCTAACTACAGGGTCACGGGGTTCTGCTGGAGTCAACCCCAGCCAACACAGGGTGCAAGGCAGGAAACAAACCCTGGGCAGGGCACCAGCCAACTGCAGGGCACGTGCACACACACACACACACACACACACACCAAGCACACACTAGGGACAATTTAGAATCACCAATGCACCGAACCTGCATGTCTTTAGAGTGTGGGGGGAAACCGGAGCGCCCGGAGGAAACCCACGCAGACACGGGGAGAACATGCAAACTCCATAACTTATAATACAGACTCTAAAAATGCCAAGACTTTTTTTCCATTCTGTTTTAGCAGATAAATTATTTGTCGATAATAATCTTTATATATAATACGCTACCGTGGCTGTTCGTTTGTCTGTCCAGGATTTTAAATCACCTGAAGCTCGCAAACCGTTTGACCTATTGACCTGAAATTTGGTACACATATACTGCGTGATGTACACTACCCACTTTCGGGGTGATGATTTTTATTACTCTTGTTATTTTTATTTTATTTAATTGTAGAATCAACGCTTGGCAGCACGCAGCAAGGTGGCCGTGCGGCACATGCGTACGTGCAACGTTCTCATTCCCTACCACCTTCGCCGTCACTTCCCCTACCTCTTCATATCTTAAATCATTCTTGAGGCAGATTGAAGACTTAAGTGCCAGCTTAAGTGAAAAATTAAGAAAAACGTACTAAGTAATTGCAACACAAACACTAACTTAATGAGTTTTAACGTGAAAAGATACCGACGAAAGAAGAGAAGCAGCGGGCCGCTAGGGTGGAGACAAGAAGAGCTGCTCAGGAAACAGCAAGCGCATCAACCTCTGAGCAGACGAATGATAAACGTACAGAGAAAGAGGATGAGAACTAGGAATGCTCACGTCAAGTGGATTCACTGCACGTTATCGTGCAGTGCTACGTTACTGGTTTATAATCAGTGTAGCACATTTCTCAAACTGAAATGACACTTTACAAAATTATTTAAAAAATAGAAGAAGTCAGAGACAAAAAATAACAAACACAAAACATTATCATGATGTAGTTGCAATGTACAAAAATTTAAAAATCAACAAGTAAAGAAAAATATTCAGGTACTGCCTGATCTAATATTATGTGATACATTTGTATCAATTCGGTAAACCCAAAATGCTAATGTTCGCTTTTAGGATTTTTATTTTGACATATTACTTAAGTCAGCAAATTACCTGATCCAACTGCTCAATCACATCATAAATGTGGAACCGATCACAGCAAGTTAACATCATTTATATGTGACATTCTCAAAGGAAAAGCCTGCTCTTGTGACGTAGGGCGTGCAGTGGCTTCAACAGATTATCTAAGATTGACAATCCCAAAAAACACTTTTATAACCACAAACATCTTTAGCACTTAAACGGATTGTTGGGTACAGTATTTATCTTTCCATGACACTGTAAAAGGAGGAAGAGAGACAAAACTCTGCAATATCCACGCCAAAAGGTTTATCCCTTCATGCAAATGAACTAAAGTTATGCTAATAAGGGATTTTTTTGCCATGAGAAATAACTGATAAAATGTACAAACATACAAAACATCACAAAAAATAATATACTCTGCAGAAGTCCCTTTATTTCAACTTGAAAATGTTAAAAGATGACCTGTTAATGGGAAAGGCTCTCCGTTTCTGCATGCTGTCTCAAAGTGAATGGCGATTCTCTGTCAGTGAGATTTGTTTTCTTCCTTTAGTCACAAATCACGTTATCATGACATCCAAGCCAATTATACAGGGTGGGGGCATAAAGATCTCCTGCATTTTGAAGGGGTATAAAAAAACGAACAAAGCTATCTAAAAAAAATTTGTACATATTTTTTAAATTACATAAACAGTTTTGTTTTAATGGATTTCAAAAATCATATCAGACAAATGACGGCCATCGCTGGCAATATATTGCTGAAAATGTTCCCGGAAGTTCTCCATCACTCTCCGGGTCATCTTAGGCGGAATGGCGTTGATTTCCTGTCTGATCCTTTCCTTCAGATCCTCAAGAGATCGAGGACGATGTTTGAAAACCTTTTCCTTTAGGTATCCCCAAAGGAAAAAGTCACATGGTGACCGGCCCACCATGTGGAAATCGTTTTCCGATCTGGTAGAGATGCATTTCAACCGAGCGTGAAGTGGGTATGGAACGCTCTCTGCATCAATATCACAGAACGGTTGTTCTCATACGTTTGAATAACAAAGCCCTGATGTTCACCAGTCCAACTCATGATGGGTACTGAAAACGGTCGAGCCTAACCTACTGAATGAGACCTAGCGAGTCCACCTCTGTACCCCGATGGCCGCCCACACAGTCCTCCCTCGAAATGTGGGAGATTTTTATGCCCCACCCTGTATTAGATATGTAAAGCCCAGTTTTAGCTGAACCAGCTTAAAGTAGAGGGCTAATGGTGAATTATCTCAATAATCATTTTGTAAAGCTTCAGAACACAAGCATATAAATTCAGCTGAAGACAATTGGGCAGTGTAGCCTAGAAATGATTACAGTGAGCGGGGCTGCTGTTTAAAGCGGAGAAATCCATTCACATTCTTCTTACAAAATTGGTACTTAAAGCGTCACCTGAGAAATTTAAGCCAGTTGTGATAGAAATTAATCTTATTTTGAGTAATGTTGATTTAAATTAGCCGTGTCATGTCAACAAACCCCTAAGATTCTTTTTTGAATGAGTGTAAAGTGTGTGTTAGTCCTACAAAAGACCGGCGTCCCTTCTTCAGCCTGTTCCTGCTTTGTTGTCACAACGCTCTGCCAGAGCAGTTAGGTTAAAAAAACAAAAAGGATGGATCGAAAGTGCATGTTGCTACAATATATTTAAAAATATTCTTCATCTGGATGTGTTTTCAGTAATAATGACACTCTCACATATTTCAGTCTAACTAGATTGAATAATCATAGCTTTTTTTGCTGGTGGATGCGTATTAAGCCACTCAAGCTTTAGTGTTATTAAGCATGCTCTAAAACTGAAAAAAGTGAGTTTTTCATATTGGGCACAAATGAATATTAAGCTAATGTGACATTTAAAATATCATGGGGCTTACTTAACACTGCTGTACTGTTTTAATGTCATCATCCGTCATGTCTCTGCTTCGAGTGGCTGATAAATGTCTGCTCAATCAGCAGATATCAAAGCATGAGGAGGACTCGTCGAGCGGCTAGAATTAGTTTGAGACCGGCAATCGGAGCTTCATTTCATTGCGAATAAAAAGATCTAATTTGTCATGCTAATACAGGAGACTTGTTTTTTTTGTAAAATGATGAATGGGTAGTAAGGTGTGAAAAGTTTGATACATTATAAGCTGTGCTTGCATGATGATATTTCAAAGTGTACGCACGGTGTACATCTCACCAGGATCATTTTTCAAAAGATGTATTGAATGTCTGTGTGGCCATTTGCATAAAGTTACTCCTCGACCAGCAAACAGAAATCCGGTAGTGTGTGGAATACAAAGGGGGGGGGGGAATGTGAGGACTTTCATTAAAAAGTAATTTATCTAAGATTTAAAGAAGTACATGACTTGTGTTGTAGTCTGAGACCATACTGAGCCACACAGTGCTAGATATTGATCTATCATATAGTGCCTTTCACATCTATCTATCTATCTATCTATCTATCTATCTATCTATCTATCTATCTATCTATCTATCTATCTATCTATCTATCTATCTATCTATCTATCTATCTATCTATCTATCTACAGTCGTGACCAATAGTTTTGAGAATGACCCAAGTGTTGGTTTTCCCAAAGTATTCTGCTTCAGTGTTTTTAGATCTTTGTGTCAGATGTTTCTGTGGTGTACTGAAGTAGAATTACCAGCATTTCCTAAGTTTCAAAGGCACATTGTTTTCCGCAGGCGCCGCCAGGGGGTGCTGCAATAGGGTCGCTGGCTCCCTTTTATTGGGTACCCGGAAGTGCTCCAGGTGGTTGATTGCCAACATCCGGCTGCACTTCCGGGTAAGGCAAAACCAGTGTCCAAAAGGGAGCCAGCTGGTGCCTGCGGAACCCCACAGAGCTGCACAGAACTCCAACCCCCATGAAGCCCTGGGGGAGTCCAAGGCACTGCTGTAACCCAGGGAGGCTGCCATCTAGCGTCCAGGGGAAGATACTGGGCTTCCAACCCTTGTCCCCCTGGCAGATGTGGTGAAGGGGCGTCCCGGCCAGGCATCGGCCCGACCATTTGTCACTATATATATATATTATATATATATATATATATATATATATATATATATATATATATATATATATATATATATATATATATTGTGACACAGACTTCGAATGCCGTGAATGTAATTACCCCGATCTATATGCTGTCAAATAAACGAATCACACGCCGTGGCGCAACGTTAGGGGCATCGCCTCTGACGCTGACGTCCGAGGTTCGATTCCCGAGAGTGAGTGCAGTGGAGTGTGTACACCTGATGAGCCCAGAATGAGGGCGAAACACGTGTCGTGTACTCTTCGCATTTATTTGACAGTAAACTATTTCAACCATTCTATGATCTGCTCTTCACAAACTGAGGGCACCGTGGCGGATGTTAGCAGATTGCTGGCCAACCACAAAGCGTTACCTGGAAGGTAACCACCCATACAATCAGATTGTGACACAGACTTCGAATGCCGTGAATATATATATATATATATATATATATATATATATATATATATATAGTGTAACAGAAAGAGATACCAGACATCGCAAAGGTTTGGGCAGCCTGGCTGCAAAAGTAAAAGGTTTGTGAAGCGAGTAGTGTTTACAAGACAGAGTCCAAAACAGAACTGTCCTCCGAAGGAGTGGGGTGTGGTTTTATACAGAGATTTGAGGAAGTGATGTCATCCTCGGGGCCGGGACAGGAAGTGATGTGCTCTGACCTGAGGCACCGTCTCCTGGCAGGATTTTCCGGGAAAGATCTGTAGGAGACTTAAAAAGAGAGTCAGTGCACCCTGCCACCCCCTGGACGGATGTGTTAATTTTATTCTCTAACCCCTTAAGCTGCCTCCTATTCGCACATGTGTGTGACAATATATATATATATAATATATAAAATATACTGTATATTGTGGGAAACAGGCCGGACACAGACAGGTAGATATTGTTGATTTCAACCCCCACACGTTTATTTACACGATAGTTACAAAAGTGAAACATACACAACCCACTTCATCCCAAAGTCCAGGCCCTCTTCCTCAAATGCCTTTTCAGGTCCACCTCCACTCCTCTCCTCCGAGCTCTGTCCTGCTACACTCCCGACTCCAGCCATTGAATGGAGGGAGGTGGCCCCTTTTATACACTTCCGGATGTGCTCCAGGTGCCTGATGACTGACTTCCAGCAGCGGAAGTGTGGCGGAAGTGCTGCCCTTGCACCCAGTAGCACTCCGGGCATAAACCATCCCTGGTTTGTCAGCACTTCCTGGTGTCCCGGAAGTGCTGTCCCCCAGGGATCAAGGACCGGCCGGGTACCCAGGGAAAAGAGGCGCTGCTCTCCCGGTTCCTCCTTCCTCCCGGCATCCCAGTGGGGCAGGGCTCCTGGCCGTCTAATACTATATATATATATATATATATATATATATATATATATATATATAATAGCTGTGTTAACCCATGCTGTAAAAGGCCCGGGGTTCTAGAAACTATTGAAATTGGCAGAGAAAAAACTGAATTTAGAGATGTCAGGTATTTGAAAGGAATGACTCTGGGCATCTCTCTCCTAGGAGGATTAGCTTGCATCGCTTGTGTATTAGCGGCGGGAGGGATACCGTTTTACAGATGTTAGAGGCTAAGCGACTTAGTCTTTCTTCGGAGGTTTCGTATTGTCGACATGCTGGCCTCGATTGTGTTATTAGCGGATAAGCAAGTTTCTGTTTCCTCGGAGGTGGAGCCCTTACCCCGACTCCATCTCTTACTTCCGGGCCGGACAGACAGACAGACACACTTCCACGCGTAGACGTTTACATATAACATATGCATGTATGATATGTCCATTAACTTAAGTAAAATGTAACTTATTCTGAAAGATTTATTTATTTAATTCAGTAAATAATTCATGTGCTTCTGATTCACAGAATATGGCTGCTGTACCAGGCAGTGCTGAAGTGGCAGCAAATGGTGACAGTGTGCCGACAGATGAGGAAGCTGCAAAGGAAGAAGAATCTCAGGGCGGATTTGTGAAGTTTGGATGGATCAAGGGTGTATTGGTAAGTTGTGATCTGTGCTGATGGCCAACTAACACTAAAACTAAAACTCATTTGTTTAAGAGTGCTTTTTCTCTTGGATTATTATATTGTTATGCCTCATTTTAATTTTTGTATTTTATTTAGTTTTGTTTATAATGTGTGTTTTATCTATTGTTTGGTGTCCTTGAGTGTTTAGAAAGGCGCCAATGAATAAATAAAATGTATTATTATTATTATTATTATTATTAACATGGGATACCGATGTCGCCTACTTCTCCATTACCAAGTACTGTAGAAATT
Source organism: Erpetoichthys calabaricus (assembly GCF_900747795.2). Taxonomy (NCBI): domain Eukaryota; kingdom Metazoa; phylum Chordata; class Cladistia; order Polypteriformes; family Polypteridae; genus Erpetoichthys; species Erpetoichthys calabaricus. Next base: position 12,725,747 of record NC_041410.2, on the reverse strand, counting down.
TAAAAAACTTTTTATGTGTTAATTCACAAGCGTTCAAATATAAAGGCAAAGACTACACAATTTTTTCAAAATGATGAAATTCAAACAACGCTGAAAATGGGTGGCAAGTTAGATATCTAAATTCTAGGAGATGTGTCCTGCCAGCATGGAGTTTGCATGTTCTCTTCATGTCTCTGTGGGTTTCCTCCCACAGTCCAAGCACATGCAGGTTAGGTGTATTGATGACACTAAATTTGCCCTAATGTGTGTGGTGCCTTGTCCAGGGTTTGTTCCTGCCTTGTACCCTGTACTAGCTGGGATAGGTGCCAGCATCCCCCGTGACACCATTCAGGGCAAAGTGGGTTAGAAAATGACTGACCTTAATAAAATGCAGTAGTTAACACTGCTGTATCGCATGAAGGAGACCAGGTTTTGTGTCCTGGGCCTCACCCTGCATGGAGTTTGCATGTTCCCCCTGTGTCTTTGTGGTTTTCCTCTGGTTGCTCCATGTTCTGTCCAAAGGCATGCAGGTTCAATGAGTTGGCGACACTAAATTAGTGTGGGATGTGTGGACAGCTGGGTCAGAATTTGGGAGCTTCATGGATCCTTCCAGCCTTGTGCCACTGCTGCACACTGGTGGTGGTAACGTAATCTTGATGTTTACTAGCAGATATGGGGTCTGCTAATATCAACTGAGTATTCTTGGGAGTGCCCCAGCATATCTAAGCATTGTGTGCCAACCTTCCTTCTATGGCCACAGTCTGTCCTTTTTCACGTGGGTAATGTCACAAAGCGCCAAGATTGTTCCAAGAATATGACAGTGATTTCGGTTCACTCTAATGTCCCATACAGTCCCCTGAGTGGTTTATTACTGAAGGTGTGTCATGCTATGGAGTCAGCATGGACCAAACTACCTAAAGAATATTTCCAATATCTTGTTGAATCCACACCTCAACAGTTCAGGATTCCGTGCAGGCAAAAGTGAGGAACCCTCTGATAAGGGAGAGGTGGATTTAATAATGTGATGTGAATTGTCAGGATCAAAAGAACCAGAGGAGACCTAAAGAACAATTCGTTGCCGGGGCTATCCTGTTTACTTCCAAAGTCCATAAAACAGTAGAAAAATGAGAATGCGGTGGCGCAGCAGAAAACCTGCAGAATAGCTGCCTATTTAGCCTCCTAGGTTTGTCGGAAAAATCAGATCTCTAGAGAAGGTAACTGTTGGGGAGCTCTGTCATCCTGGAATGCTTTCCCAAATCTCAGTTGCCATCTTCTAGGAGCTCTCGGTTTTTTACAGCCATCTCCGGAAGAGGTGGAGCTTCTTAGAGTGTAGATGGCAGGGATCAGTTGCCCTTACTGGGAATCTTGTCGGCACTGCAGGGGAGAAAAGAGGCCATACTATTAGAGACAGCGCCTGCTCTTGTGCTGGCAGGGTATTGAGTACCTTATTAGAACTTGTAGGGTGATCCTTAGACACCCATGTGTGACAGTATATTTTATTATATAATAAGTTGCTGTGTTGCCTGGCTGAAATAGGTTGAAATCCTAGTAATCAATATAGACCTCAGCATTAAAGTTTGCAATGTAGTGTCTATTGCACTGTGTTTTGTAATGCATGAATTAATATAATGCATTACGTGTATCGTTCCAACAAATGGTGCATCACAAATATTTGTAGTAATAAAAAAGCTTTTGCCACAAATGTTTGTGGTGTGCCATTTGTTGGCATAGCAAATGCAAAGCATACATCTCTATTATATACCATTTAGTATGGGATTTATTAAATCATTGTTAATGTTTGTGATGAGCCATCTGTTAGAATGAAAAATGCAATGCATTTTCTTACTACAAATGTGTGTGATGAGCCATCTGTTAGAATGAAAAATGCAATGCGTTTTCTTACTACAAATGTGTGTGATGAGCCATCTGTTAGAATGAAAAATGCAATGCATTTTCTTACTACAAATGTGTGTGATGAGCCATCTGTTAGAATGAAAAATGCAATGCGTTTTCTTACTACAAATGTTTGTGATAAGCCATCTGTTGGAATGACACATGCAATGCATTTTCTTATTACAAATGTTTTTGATGTGCCATTTGTTGGAATGAAGAATGTAATACATTTTCTTACTACAAATGTTTGTGATGTGCCATCTGTTGGAATGACAAATGCGTGCATTTTCTTATTACAAATGTGTGTGATGAGCCATCTGTTGGAATGACACATGCAATGCATATACAGTGCATCCGGAAAGTATTCACAGCGCATCACTTTTTCCACATTTTGTTATGTTACAGCCTTATTCCAAAATGGATTAAATTCATTTTTTTCCTCAGAATTCTACACACAACACCCCATAATGACAACGTGAAAAAAGTTTACTTGAGGTTTTTGCAAATTTATTAAAAATAAAAAAAGGAGAAATCCCACGTACATAAGTATTCACAGCCTTTGCTCAGTACTTTGTCGATGCACCTTTGGCAGCAATTCCAGCCTCAAGTCTTTTTGAATATGATGCCACATGCTTGGCACACCTATCCTTGGCCAGTTTCGCCCATTCCTCTTTGCAGCACCTCTCAAGCTCCATCAGGTTGGATGGGAAGCGTCGGTGCACAGCCATTTTAAGATCTCTCCAGAGATGTTCAATCGGATTCAAGTCTGGGCTCTGGCTGGGCCACTCATGGACATTCACAGAGTTGTCCTGAAGCCACTCCTTTGATATCTTGGCTGTGTGCTTAGGGTCGTTGTCCTGCTGAAAGATGAACCGTCGCCCCAGTCTGAGGTCAAGAGCGCTGTGGAGCAGGTTTTCATCCAGGATGTCTCTACATTGCTGCAGTCATCTTTCCCTTTATCCTGACTAGTCTCCCAGTTCCTGCCGCTGAAAAACATCCCCACAGCATGATGCTGCCACCACCATGCTTTACTGTAGGGATGGTATTGGCCTGGTGATGAGCGATGCCTGCTTTCCCCCAAACGTGAATTCAATCTTTGTCTCATCAGACCAGAGAATTTTCTTTCTCATGGTCTGAGAGTCCTTCAGGTGCCTTTTGGCAAACTCCAGGCGAACTATTTTGGAATAAGGCTGTAACATAACAAAATGTGGAAAAAGTGATGCACTCTGAATACTTTCTGGATGCACTGTATCTCTGCTATATGCCATTTAGTTTGGGATTCGTTAAAGCAATGTTGTTTGTGATACACCATTAGTTGGAATGACAAATGCAAATACAATGCATTTTCTTGCTACAAATTTGTGTGATACACCATCTTACTACAAATGTGTGTGATGCATAATCTGTTGGAATGACATGTGCAATGCATTTATCTGTTATATGCCATTTAGTATGGGATTCATTAAAGCAGTGTTAAATGTGTGAAAATGTTACGCATATATCTCTGTTATGTGCCATTATTTGTGATGTGCCATCTGTTGGAATGATAAATTTTATTATTTATTTCCTTTATATGCAATTTGGTATAGGATTCATAAAAGCAGCGCTAATATGTGTAATTGCCATTTGTTGGAATGGCAAATGCAATGCATGCGTCTTTGTTATATGTCATTTAGTATGAGATTTGTTAAAGCAGTGTTAACGTTTATGATGCACCATCTGTTGGATTGACAAATTCAATGCATTTTATTGCTGCAAATATTTGTGATGTGCCACCTGTTGGAATGACATAGCAACCGGAGGGACACACAGACTTACCTTTTATTGAGGATGATAGATGTTTTTCTCTAGAAATTAGCAAGAAAGTAAACTCTTTTTAAAGTGGAATGAACTTTTCAAGAGCAAAGTGAAAGCATTTGGAGGGCTAATGATCACTTCTTGACAGCACAAGGATATCTGTCTTTCGTCCTTTGGGGAATTACTACTTAAAGTCAAGGCTGGCTGCTGTTGCAGAAGGCAGAAAATTAATGGCATTGTGCTGGTATCAAAATGCCACAGCCATAATTCATAGGCGTCTCGCCAGGCACTTCAGGTCTTTGCACATTGTAATAAGTGTCCTGCACAGCACATTTGTCAAAGCTCCTTGTGTTTTAAATAAAGGCAAACGGCAACGGCAAAACTAAGTCAGGATCAATACAAACTACATTTTAATCTGGAATTTCTTTAATGGTGTTTTGATCCTGAGACAGCAATTCCATTCACTCAATATAAATCGATAAATCAGTTTTTACTTTTCAGTAAAGATAGCATATGCCATTGAACTCTTTCATATATTTATGGTACCTGCTTCTGTCAGGCAATGAGACCAAGTGCCACTCAATGTCTCCAGGTAGGGTAATTGAAAAACATTGTGTTGGAAAACAACGACAACGTAATCTGTCAGTGAGGAGGCATCACACTGTATACAGTCCAGTGGAGAGGGAGAGAAACACAAAATCAGGGGTGTGTGCAGACCTCCTGTGATGGAGAAGGGATGGAGATGGAGAGAAAAACGGAATTAGACTTCTGCTATCATATAATGGAAGGAACAAGGGAACCAGCAGCTTCACGGCTACACAGACGGATAGGAAAAAGGCTGTTAGATAGATAAATGGGAAAGGATGGATAGATGAATGTGAAAGGCACTGTATAATAGATAGATATGAAAATACTATATAATAGATGGATAGACAAATGTAAAATACACAGATGTGAAAGACACTATATAATAGATAGACTAATATCCATCCATTAACCAACCCGCTATATCCTAACACAGGGTCATGGGGGTCTGCTGGAGCCAATCCCAGGGCTCAAGGCAGGAACAAATCCTGGGCAGGGTGCCAACCCACCGCAGGGCACACACACACCAAGCACAATTTAGGATCGCCAATGCACCTAACCTGCATGTCTTTGGACTGTGGGAGGAAATCGGAGCACCCGGAGGAAACCCACGCAGACACGTCAGCACAGCCGAATGAACAGAGGGGGCTATGTGGCACTTGTCTTTATTTGCCATTGAGCGCTATTTTTGTTTTGGACTTACTAATAAACAGGGAGGGCCGTGTTGGCACCCCAAACTATTCCAGATTTTGTTGACCCTTCTTTCCTCGTCCACCACACTCTATAAGAACTACCAGAAGTAATAAAATATGTTATGTCAAGAACAGAAGACTGAACAAATATAAAGGTTTAGGGTAGCCTCCCCGTATAATGTCCGGAGGAATGAGTAACTTCCCCTTGGGGATTAATAAAGTATCTATCTATCTATCTATCTATCTATCTATCTATCTATCTATCTATCTATCTATCTATCTATCTATCTATCTATCTATCTATCTATCTATCTATCTATCTATCTATCTATCTATCTATCTATCTATCTATAATAAAAAAATCTTGGAATGAGACGAGAGGTGATTGTCTCAGAGACACTTTCACGTCCTGCGAGACGAGTCTTCGTGCCAAGAGATGTAACCATGCCCGGGGCCGGAAGCCCTGCGAACAAGAGCTTATGCAAAGAGAATTGGAAAAGTCCTGCGTGGTTATGTCACACACATTTCTTGTAGAAAGGAAGAATCAATATTCACTCACGGGCAGTTATACCTTGCGTTGGCACGATGTAATTCCAAACATGGAATCAAAATTCAATGCGATATTGATGAAAAGGTAAAAGTGAAAAGAGATCAAATATATGGACATAGGTAATATGGTAGAAGCGCGCCGTGCGAAATGAAGATCATGTGGCATGGCAGCAGTAAGCCAGCAGCTGATCGAGCAAAGAGGAGGTAAAAAAAAAAAAAAACTATGTTTCCCATTGTATCACCGTTTAAGAGGGGGTGTCGGAGGAGCGGCCGCATCTCCTTGGGGTGCGTTCAGCCCCACTCTTCACAACGCCAGCTGCAGAGATGCGACGTGGTTGACACATAGCTTTTGGGGGGGGGGGTGGAGCAAAGTGAGCAGGGGGTGAAGCCCCTTAGTATATGAAAACCTATATAATGGACTGATAGATGAATAGGCAGATATGAAAGGCACTGTATAAAAGAAAGATACACAGATATGAAACAATACAAAATAGACTCACATATAGGAAAATAACTATATAACAGATTTGTGGGTGTGAACGGTGCTATATAATAGATAATTATGAAAAGCACTATATGCAGTGCCTATAAAAAGTACTCACCCCTTTGCAAGTTTTCACGTTTTGTTGTTATACAACATTGAATCACAGTGAGTATAATTTGGCATTTTTTGACATACATTAATTCATTGATTGTGATTATTAGCAGCTTAGTCTCCAGAGAGTCCCATGTTAGTCCAATTTCAGTTGTCTGAGGTACATAACATGAACAAGGAGGTATCTGAGTCTACTTCTTGGGAAGCCCCCTGCATTGCTGACACACCCATTCTGCAGTGGTCTACCTGTCGAGGTGTAAGGGTTTGTCTACCTTTATTAAAACTGCTCTTGTCTGATTTTGCACAGATCGATGTCAACTGGCCATTTGTGGCCCACTGTGATGTTTTTCCAGGTCGAGCTTGTAACCCACTTCAGACGCTGATTGTCTTCTTTTTTTGCATCTCATCTTAGGTCAGGTGCATGTTGAACATCTGGGGAGTGATGCTTTTTATTCGTCTGTCCTGGATCTTCGGTCAGGCGGGCATCGGTAAGTGTTTCATTCTTTTCTTTGCGGCTTCTCTGCTGGGCAGGCAGTATGGTGAAGGCTTTGGACTGCAGATCCTGAGGTTGTGGGTTCAAATCCCACAGTACTGACACCACTGTGCATCCTTCAGCAGATCACTTCATCTGCTTGTGCTGCAATCGGAAAAAACAAAAGAAACGTCACCTACTGTGTCTCAGATGTTGCAAGTCGCCTTTGAATAAATGCGTCGGTCAATTCAGTGAATATTATATACAGTTTAGCCTTGACGCCCCACCTCAGTTTAATCCCCCACCCAGCCCAAATTAGTCTGGAGTTTGCATATTCTTCCGCTGTGCCCTTTTATTTATGGTTACGTGTGTGCGGCCCAATCCAGATTTCTGCCCAGTTACATCCCCAGGTTCTCATATACTTTGAGTATCTAAAACTTAATTTCCCTGGAGGCTCCTGAAAGTCCATTGCCATCCCCTTTATTGTGTGAATTCTGGGCAGCAGATGGCTTACCCTGCTCAGCTCATCAATGTCCTCCACCAGGCTTCAGAGTTCCACATCTTCTTATCCACCACGTTGATACCCCAAGACTACCGAATTGTTCAAGGACTCCTGCAGGTCATCCACTCACATTCCTGTGTGGAGTTTGGATGTTCTCCCTGTGTTCCCATGCAGGTTTTTTTTTCCCTGTTTGCTTCATCCAACAAAATGAGGAAAAGTCAATTGATGGCTTAGAATTGGTTTGGCATGTGCTTGGAGATGTGTGTCCCATGGTGGCCTGACACCACCAGTTCAGATGTGAGTTCAGAAAATCGTTGGATGGATAAATACTGGACTGCACTGTATGAGGATCTTAGAACTGAAGGACCGATGGTGTTATGATAAACTGCCTCCCACATAAACAAACTTTCAAAATATCTACAGTTACTGAGCAAATTCTGAGGAGCACCATCCTAATACTTACTAGGGCCTCCGTGTGCTCTCCAATCAGCCACATTCCTTAAAGACATGGATTCCATAAGATGTAAGAAATTCTCCTTTGAGGTTCTGGTCCATGTTGTACACATGCTTATATGCATGTCTGACAACGTCCTAATGGGACGACGGATGGTGTCCTGGGGGATCTCCCCCCAGATCTGGACCAGGGCATCACTGAGCTCCTGGACAGGCTGAGGCGTCGGATGGACCGAAACATAATGTCCCACATAGAGGTGTTCTATTAGAGTGAGGTCAGGCAAGTGAATGTGGGGGCCAGTCAATGGCATCAATTCCTTCATCCTCTCGCCACATGAGGCCGGGCATTGTTGTGCACCAGGAGGAACCCAGGAGCCACTGCACCAGCACAGGGTCTGACAATGGGTCCAAGGATTTCATCCCGATACCTAATGGCAGTCAAGGTGCCGTTGTCTAGCCTGTAGAGGTCTGTGCCTCCCTCCATGGATATGCCTCCCCAGACTGACCATCACTGACCCACCACTAAACCGGTCATGCTGAACGATGTTACAGGCAGCATAACATTCTCCATGGCTTCTACAGACCCTTTCACGTCTGTCACATGTGCTCAGGGTGAACCTCTCTCTATGAAAAGCACAGGGCGCCAGTGGTGGACCTGCCAATTCTGGTATACTATGGTAAATGCCAATCGAGCTCGGTGCCCACTAGAGGACGTCGGGCCCTCAGGCCACCCTCATGAAGTCTGTTTCTGTTTGTTTGCTCAGAGACATTCACACCAGTGGCCTGCCTGCTGGAGGTCATTTTTGTAGGCTCTGGTGGTGCTCATCCTGTTCCTCCTTGGCCAAAGGAGCAGATACCGGTGGGTCCTGCTGATGGGTTAAGGACCTTCTACGGGGGGCCCTGTCCAGCTCTCCTAGTGTAACTGCCTGTCTGTCTCCTGGAATCTCCTCCATGCCCTTGAGACTGTGCTGGGAGACACAGCAAACCTTCTGGCAATGGGTGGCACGTATTGATGTACCTGCCACCCTGGAGAAGTTGGACTATCTGTGCCACCAAACTCAGGAGGGTCCAGGTATGGCCTCATGCTACGAGGAATGACACTGACTGTAGCCAAATGCAAAACGAGTGAAAAAACAGATGAGGAGGGACAAATGTCAGTGGCCCCCAGCTGTTAAACCATTCATTCCTGTTTTGGGGGTCGTCTCATTGTCACCCCTCTAGTGCACCAAAGCCACTGAATCTGATTTAGATTAGCTTACACTACATGACCTTAGGCTGTATTCTTATTGCTGTATTCTCAGTTCCATAGATATAGATATACAGTGTGTATATGTGTATGTGTACATGCATGTTTTTGTTGGTTTTATGATTTTATTATCTCTACGGTGTCCTTGGGTGTTTAGAAAGGCGCCTTGAAATAAAATGTATTATTGTTATTATTATTGTTATGTTTGTGAAACCAGTCTGCTTTGTGACATGGTGCATTATCCTGATGGAAGCAGCTATTAGAAGATGGGTCAATTGTGGCCTTGAAGGAATGCACACAGTCAGCACAAACACTCAAGTAGCCCGAGGCGTTCAAGCGATGCTTTACTGGTATTAACAGGCCCACAGTGTGCCAAGAAAACATTCCTCACACCATTAAAGCACCACCACCAGTCTGGACTATTCACACAAGACAGGTTGGTCACATGGATTCATGCTGTTGGCGCCAAATTCTGACCCTACCATCTCTGTACCTCAGCAGGAATGGAGATTTCATCAGACCAGGCTTCGTTTTTTTTTTTCCTCCCACTTCACCTGTCCAATTTTGGTCAAACTGTGCTCACTGCAGCCTCATCTTTCTCTTCTTGGCTGACAGGAGCGGAACCCTACGTGATCTTCTGCTGTTGTAGCTCATCCGCCTCAAGGTTTGATGTCTTGTGTATTCTGAGATGCTTTTCTGCTCACCATAGCTGGTCATCTGGTTTACTGTAGCCTTTCAGTCAGCTCTGACCCAGTCGTCTAGTCATCACAATCTGGCCCCTCAGATCCTTACACTTGCCTATTATTCCCACTTCTAACACACCACCTTCAAGAACTGAGTGTTCACTTGCTGCCCAGTATATCCCAGTATACCCTTGGCAGGCACCATTGTAATGAACTCATCAATGTCATTCACTTCACCTGCCAGTGGTTTGAATATTGTGGCTGGTCACAATACACCAGTGGTCTCAAACTCCAGTCCTGGAGAGCTCCAGTGGCTACAGGTTTTCATTCTCACCCTTTTCTTAATCAGTGACCTGTTTTTTGCTGCTAATTAACTTCTTTTGAATTCATTGTAATTGACCTGCTCTTGAAGACCCAGACCCTCAATTGTTTCTTTTTCTTTAATTAGCAGCCAAACAATAAGATACAAAATGAGCCAAAACAACTGGTGTCCATCATACAATATCTGAACATAAAGAAAGATGAAGGTCTCAGGAATGTTGATCTGCTCAGGACCCCAAAACATTTTTAACGGTGCTCTTAGACAAGAGAAAATCAACAATTTTGGAAATGTATGCCATTGCACAATTAATGCAGCAACAAGCCATGGAATTAAAGAATGGGTTTAATTAACAACAAGACTGGGCACCTAATTAAGAAGCTGGTTGGAGTTTCAGGCCCTGACTTAGTTGGTCTTCATTCACTTCTGCTTGGCTGCCATTTAAGGAAAGAAATGAAGCAATTCAGAGGAACGATGAAGAAAATCAGGGGAATAAATCTTAAAAAACAAGTCAATTAAAATGAAAGGAAAAGGAGTTAATTAGCAGCAAAAACAAGTCACTGATTAAGAAAAGGGTTAGAATGAAAATCTGCAGCCACTGCTGCCCTCCAGGACCGGAGTTGGGCACCCCTGGTATACATCCATCCATCCATTATCTAACCCGCTATATCTTAACAAATGGGTCACGGGGGTCTGCCGGAGCCAATCCCAGCCAACACAGGGCACAAGGCAGGAAACAAACCCTGGGCAGGGGATGCGCACACACACACCCACACACCAAGCACACACTAGGGCCAATTTAGAATCGCCAATACACCTAACCTGCATGTCTTTGGACTGTGGGAGGAAACCGGAGTACCCAGAGGAAACCCACGCAGACACAGGGAGAACATGCAGACTCCACACAGGGCGGACCCGGGAAGCGAACCCGGGTCACCTAACTGCAAGGCAGCAGCGCTACCCACTGCACCACCGTGCCCCCCCAATATACAGTATATGCAATATTCTGTATATATACTGTATGTTGTAACCACAAAGGGGCGCCATTGAGCCCTAAACCACAGACACTGTAATACCCAAAACAATTCCAAGTTCAAATAAGGGATTATTTATACGAACACCAGCAGAATACATGATACACAATTCTCCTTCCTCCTTTGAGAGACTTTGACTCCTCTTCCGGTAATGACTCGCCTGGATAAGACAGTGCGGTTCCTTTTATTGAAGCCCTGGGAGTACTTTCGGTGCCAGGGCATTGCCCGTTGGAAGCACTTCTGGGACATACATATGTCCCTTCTAAACTCCTTCCAGAATCCCCCTGGTGGCACCAATGGACCCTGGACTACAATTCCTAGCATTCTCCACAGGTGGTGGAATGAGTACCAAAGCCCAAAGATGCTGCCATCTTGTGGGTTTGGTGACATATAGCCTTGACATAGAGCTTCCCCCAATCTCTCTGTTGTATTGGCCCCTTGGCTGGTTAAGTGAATGATGACCATTAGAGGACGTCTGGCCCTCATCTCATGCGTGTTGGCCATTACAATGTAGTCTTGATTTTCCAAATTCCAAATCCCTCATCTTGTCATGTGGCCTCACTGAAGTCATATCTGAGAAAGTTTTCTAGTGCCACCCCAGGTTCATGGTGTTCCTCTTAGGTGTTCTTTACCCTAAGGGTCACCCTGAGGTGTTCAGCAATGTCACGCACAAGCTCAGATACACCTCTTCATTGCATTTTGGGCCAACACCATCAGGGAAGGCGGCTAAGTTGTTGGGGTCAAGAGAGCCGTTATTCACACATCTCATTTGGCAGCAGCCCTGTGCCTGACGGAATGGCTTGGAAACGTTTAATGATGCGTACCTAATGGCCTATTTTTGAAAGCTGAAAAGGTGCGAAGTGTGTGGAGCAGGAAGAGAAGGGAGGGCAGGGCAAGTCCAAGAAGCTGCAATCAAACTCATGGCTGCGGGCATTTGTGGGCAATTAGCTGCTCAAATAGCCAGTTGGGTGACTCATTGGTGTTTTTCAAGCGATGCATGTACATTTGATGGCGTGAATCATAACCTTAACTTCTCGTAAATGAGTCTGGTGGAGCACATTTAAAACTCGTGAGCAGGGCCTGAATGGTCAAGTAAGTGCCACTTGTCATAAACTGTTCACAAAGGTCACTGGGGGCTGTGAAACTGCATTTAGTGGGTTAGAAACGATGGCGAGGATGTGAGGGTGATGACAGGTGGCAGGTGCAGCCTGGTTTCACAAATTAGCTGCTTATTTCAATTGGCACCGAGTTTTAAACCTCTTTGAGGAAAACAAGTTCTCTGTAAAAGTGAAATGAATCTTTTGACATGTCACTGTGGGGTTCCTTTTTCTGTACCATACGGAAGGAATCAGCACTCAGGATTTGTAAGACTGTATGTTACATCATAAAAAACAAAAAGCAAGTGAGAAAAACAAGTGTTTAGCTCAGTGTTTGTACCTAACGATTTCATTTACCCCGAATTCAGAAAGAATTCAGTATTTTATTATGTTCTAGATTTAAATTTAAATTTGATACGTTTGCCATTGACACTGAATAAGCCATAATGACAAGGTTTGAAAATGTATTAAAAATCTTAAACTGAAATCTGTCGTTCATAGAAGACCCTTAATTTCATACTTTGTAAACGGCCACAATTCCAGCCGTTGAGACTTCTTTGTAAGTCTCTACGAGCTTTGCACACTGGGATTTGGCCAGTTTATCCCATTCTTCCTGGCAGATCATCTCAATGCCCTTTATATTGAATGGGAAACATCTGTTAACTGCCATCTTCAGGTCTTTCCACTGTGGAAAGCAGCCTGGACACAGAGAGGCGGACATCGTTTAAACACCCAACACACGTTTATTAAACAACTAATATATACAATAGTGCACACACAAACCCCTATCTCCCCAAAAGTCCAGGCCCTCAAACAATGCCTCTTCTTCCTTCAGACCACCTCCACTGCTCTCCACCAAGACTTTGTCCTTCTTCCACCCGACTCCAGCCATCGAATGGAGGGAGGTGGCCCCTTTTAAACCCACCCAGACGTGCTTCAGGTGCCTCCCAATGAGTGCCTGCCGGCACTCCCTGGTGTGGCGGAAGTGCCGGCTCGGCACCTGGAAGCACTCCGGGTGTCCCTGGTCTTCTTCCCCCCAGCACTTCCGGGTGTGGCGGAAGTGCCGAGGGCCAGGACTCCTCAGGCATTGGGGCGCCCCCTGGCGGTGACCACGGGCCCCTACAGGGTTGAGCTTCAAAGCTCTGTACCCGTGGTCCCCAAAGCCACCACGGCGGTCGCCCCCTCATGGTCTGGAGGAGGCGTAAGCACTCCTCCGGTCCTCTTGGGTGTCCCAGCTGGGTACAACCTCCAGCCACGTGCCACACCACACATGTTCTCTAGGCTTTGGCTGAACCACTCAAAGACACACAGACTTCTCCCAGAGCCACTCAGGCATTGTCTTAGCTGTTGTTTCAGGTTATTGTTTTTTCTTTTTTCTTCATTTTATTTATTTAATATTGTGTTTTTTTTTCTTCATTTTATTTATTTAATATTGTGTTTAATCATTTTGTAATTTTGTATTATGTTGATATATGTATTGCTTTCAGCGTTTTCTGCCTTGTTCCATTTATGTAGAACCGAAGGGGCAAACCTTTTTTGTTTCCTTTTTTATCATTTTATTTCTTTTAAATATTTTTTGAATCATTTTAAATCAGTAATTAAAGATTAAAAGAACTTGGTTTTTGTCTTTAGTGAGGGAAGAATGGCGCAGGAGGTTGACAGACGGATCGGTGCGGCATTCGCAGTAATGCGGGCTCTGCAACGGTCCATTGTGGTGAAGAGAGAGCTGAGCCAAAAGGCGAGGCTGTCGATTCACCACTCGATCTACCTTCATCTATGGCCACAAGCTTTGGGTAGTGACCGAAAGAGCAAGATCACGGATGCAAGCGGTCGAAATGAGTTTTCTTCGCAGGGTGGCTGGACTTTCCCTTAGAGATAGGGTGAGGAGTTCAGTTATCCGGGAGAGACTCGGAGTAGAGTCGCTGCTCCTCCGCATTGAGAGGAGTCAGTTGAGGTGGTTTGGGCATCTGGTCAGGATGCCCCCTGGACGCCTCCCTAAGGGGGTGTTCCTGGCATATCCAAATGGGAGAAGGCCATGGGGCTGACCTAGGACACGCTGAAGGGATTATATCTCCCGGCTGGCCTGGGAATGCCTCGGGGTCCCCACAGAGGAGCTGGAGGAGGTGGCCGGGGAGAGGGAGGTCTGGGCTTCCCTGCTTAGGCTACTGCCCCTGCGACCCAACTTCGGATAAGCGGTGGACAATGGATGGATGGTTTTCGTCTTTAGACCAGGGGTTTACAGTTTTCCTGTCCACTTTTTGCTGGACATTTGGACTGTAAAAGGCTGTGCAGCCTATAAGCTTGTCTTTTAAGTTTGGGGCTTGGCTCCTAGTGGTGAGCAGGGCTGTGGAGTCGGTAGATAAATCCTTCAACTCTGATTCTGGTTCCGACTCCTTAGTTTCCAGCACTTCTGACTCCGACTCCCCAACTCGAACTCCTCTGTTTTTAATATGCTAATGTATTTTCCATGTTGATTGAATGAAGGCAACATACACATCATTTAACCACAGAACTACTGGCTAGGAGGCTGACTCTCTACCGTATTGGCCAGTTTAAACAAAAGACAAGAACCCCTGAACACACATCAGGCCATAGCACACTCCTACATCACATCACTTGTTTACACTCAAATGAACTTGTTAAACACATTACAGTGGAACCTCGGGTCACGACCGTAATTCGTTTCAAAACTCTGGTCGCAATCCGATTTGGTCGCGATCTGAAGTAATTTCCTCCATAGGATTGTATGTAAATACAATTAATCCGTTCCACACCTTATGAACTGTATGTAAATATATATTTTTTAAATATTTTTAAGCACAAAAATAGTTAATTATACCATAGAATGCACAGTGCAATAGTAAACTAAATGTAAAAACATTAAATAACACTGAGAAAACCTTGAACAACAGAGAAAACTAACATTGCAAGTTCACACTAACAGCCTTACGAACCACTCGCTGTAAACACTTTTTTTTAATGAATTTTAAGCACAGGGAAAAAAATGAAAATTTGAAAAATCAACCATAACCATAAACAATCAAGAAATCTAACCTTGCATGAGTCGAGTTCTGGCATGAAGGAAGTGAGGAGGAAGAACTAACCACTCGTAGAAGGATAGTTTTGCAGCAAATCGCCATGAATCTTCCTGGCTTTCTCGCATAACATCGGCTCGCTTATGCTATCCCCTGCAAGTTGCTTCTCGTTCAGCCACACTAGAAACAGCTTTTCCACCTCTTCCAGCACTTGAGACCTCTGCTTGGTTAACATTGTAACTCCTTTTGCAACATCAGCTGCTTTAATGGCCTCTTTCTGCTTTAGAATAGTCGAAATCGTAGATTTTGACTTCTTGTACTCAGCAGCAAGATCAGTAACACAAACGCCACACTCATACTTTTCAATAATTTCTTTCTTTAATTCGATTTCAATTTTCTTCGAACCTTTCTTCTGACCAACACTACCACTCTTCACTTGCTTAGAGACCAATGCGCAGGGAGAGACTGAACACGTGCGGAAATCATCGGTGCGTACGAACCGGAAGGGAAACTGGCTTGTTCGTCACCTGAGTGTGTGGTCGTGAACAGATGCAAAAATTTGGCAAACTTTTTGGTCGTAACCCGATTTGTACGTGTTCCGAGACATTCGTGACCCGAGGTTCCACTGTATATCTGAAATAAAATGAAAACACTTTTTGTACCATAATCCAGATTACAAATATGTGAATGTCAGGTTGTATAATAGCTCAGCTGAACTTCACAGTAGTAGTAACACAACTATGCACTAGGCTTTATTCTTACATCAGACAAGTATGTAATTATGACTGCTGTTTGTGAAATTGGACATTTGAACTTGCTGTATTTTTTTGTTCATTATGATTTAAATTTATTACGAGTCAGATTTGGTAGATTTTTGCCGACTCCGACCCTGACTCCAGGTACCCAAAATTGTCTCCCAACTCCACAGCCCTGGTGGTGAGGCCAACTTTTTTTTCTTTTTGGGCTCCGGTCCTGAGTGAAATTCAGGTCTGGCTTTGTGTTTTTTTTTACTTTCTCGTATACGAAGTATAGGGAAAGTATTGTAATTGTCTGAGGATTCGATGTCAAGATTTTGATGAATCTCGACATTTTAGACCTGCCTGAGTCTGAAAGTACCATTTTTGGAATTATGTCTCTGTGTGTGTGTGTGTATGTGTGTGTGTAAACACGATAACTTGAGGACACTTTCACTTATTTCAACCAAATTTTGCATACAAGTATTAGGTACAAAATGTAGATTTCTATTAACTTTTGAGCTATTTCCGTTAACCGGATGTGGTACTTTTTGTTAATGCAGCTGCAGAGTCCAGTTTATTCAACTTTACTTTTATAATAATTCATCCATTCATCCATTATCCAACCCACTATATCCTAACACAGGGTCATGGGGGTCTGCTGGAGCCAATCCCAGCCAGCACAGGGCGCAAGGCAGGAACAAATCCCGGGCAGGGCGCCAGCCCACCGCAGGGCACACACACACACACACCCCCACACACCAAGCACACACTAGGGACAATTTAGGATCTCCAGTGCACCTAACATGCATGTCTTTGTACTGTGGGAGGAAACCCACGCAGACACGGGGGGGGGGGGGGGGGGGCATGCAAACTCCACGCAGGGAGGACCCGGGAAGCGAACCCAGGTCTCCTTACTGCGAGGCAGCAGAGTTACTACTGCGCCACTGTGCCGCCCCTTTTATAATAATTGTTCAATATATTATTCATTTGATTTGATTTTTTGTTGATGGTTCTTTAATTGATATAATGTAAATATATAATTATTGTCTTGCGGTGTACTCCTCAAATATCCATCCTCATATCGGAGTATACGAGAAAGTCGAGGGGAGACGACTCCTGATTATTTTTTTGTTTTTTTTGAGGTTGACACTTGCAGCTCATTTTCAACAATATTGTGTGTCAGGATCTTCATAACTGATAACTCCATCTGTCTAGCTTCATGGTAAAATATATAACAAAAAAATAAAGCAAGCAATCCAAGAAGTGAATGGCCAGAAAGAGCTGCTTAATATTCTTTATCTTCCCACAGATTTTTTGGTTATGAAAATTAAGCAACACTTTCCCTTTTGTTTTTCTTTCTTGAGGCTTGGGTGTCATCATCATCCTCTTAGCGGTGACAGTGACCTCTGTTACTGGCTTGTCCACCTCTGCCATTGCCACTAATGGACATGTGAAAGGAGGTAATTTTACTGGAGCAAGCGAGGCAAAGCAGTGAGTCAAGCCAAAGTAATGAGGACTCGATGGCGTAAAGCTATTGAAGGGTTAAGTGGTGGTCCTCCAGGTAATTCTTCCAGTGAGGTCCTCAGCAAGGTTTAATTCATAGCCCATCATGGAAGGTTCAGTGTGTCTCCCCCCCAACCCTCCATTTTAACAGGATGAATGGAAGGAGAAACTCTTTTAATGATTCTCTTCAGTATGTGAAAGTGGTAGGAAGTGAAGGCCAACTTGTGCTCATTTTTTCCCTTTGCAGGAATTGCAGAATTTCGCTTTCCACTGGGAGGTGCGCCTTTCTTTTGTGACTTGTCAGTCTTGTGAGCCTGAATCAGATCAGCAAGACATTGAAAAGTCTGGGAATAAAAGGGAAAGGGGGCAAAAAAAAAAGGCAGAAACTTAGCAGTAGCCCACTGTGGCACCATCAGGCATGTAACTGTTTGTCTTCATCACCGACAGGTCTCGGCGTTATTATTATTCTTCTGGCTACCATGGTAACCTCAATTACCGGCTTGTCAACTTCAGCCATTTCGACTAACGGATGTGTCCGGGGAGGTAACGTATTTAGTTTGTCCCGTGTGCTGGGGTCACCCCAAAGCTTGCATCCTCCGTTATCTTTAATAAAACGTCAGTACAGATGGCTATGCTGCCCGGGGTAGCCCGTGGAGGACAGGACAGGTACAGTTGGTTTTTGTTTTTGTTTCTATTGGACAATTTGTAAGTACATTTGAACAGCAAGTCAGTAGCAGCTTCCATTCCAAGGACACGAAGGAGCGTCTAGTTACCTCCAAATGGAATTTGGGCATCATCTTTTTCTTCAACAGGAATCTTGGATGCAGATGTGGGACAGCATGCTGGCGGTGACTCTCCATTTTTTTATTTTACTTTTTATTTTAACAGACTTAAACATCGCTAATAAATGCTGCAATTGTCAGCACATTCCCAACACTCCCTACAGCTCCGGCAAACCATTTTAAGTACATTTCAGGTGTAAACATTTTGGAGAATCGAAGGAAGTTGTAGTCCATGGGGCATACGTGCCAAGTCCTTCCGTCACGTACGTATGAGAGCATTTCACATTTAAGGGATTTTTGGGCTTTTTCAGGTCTTGGAGTCGTCATCATATCCTTGAGTGTGGTGGTCACAACTCTGACGGGGCTCTCCATGTCAGCTATCTGTACCAATGGAATGGTAAGAGGAGGTAAAGTAACAGCCAAGTCTACCTGTCTGTGGCGCCGGCGAGCTGGCTCTCCTGGTACACAAAATGTGAAAAGAGGGGGGCAAAGGAGAACAGCACAGCGATGGAGGGCAGCAGCTCATCAGGAAATTAAAGTTATTTATGAAGGCTCGAGGAGTCACATGTTACACAATCGTTCACATTATGTAATTGGGCCAGAAAAGTTAGATATAATAATAAGACAGTTATTTAAATGACAGGAAAGGTCTATCTTAAAAAATGACCGAATTACTTAAGAGGACACGAGGAGTCACTTATTACACAATAGTTCACATTATGTAATTGGAGAAGAAAAGTTAGATATAATAATAAGACAATTATTTAAATGACAGGAAAATTCATATATCTTAGGAAATTACAGAATTAATTAAGTGGACACAAGGAGTCTGATATTCATACAATAGTTCACATTATGTAATTGGAGAAGAAAAGTTAGATATAATAATAAGACAATTATTTAAATGGCAGGAAAAGTCTGTCTTAAAAAATAATGGAATTACTTAAGAGGACACGAAGAGTCTGATATTACACAATAGGTCACATTTTGGGCAAGAAAAGTTAGATATATAAATAAGAGAATTATTTAAATGACAGGAAAATTCATGTATCTTAGAAATTACAATTATTTCAAGAGGACACGAGGAGTCATTTACTATACAATAAGTAACATTGCATGATAAAGCAAGAAAATTTACAGTAGACAAAGAGGGCACAATAATTACATTATGTAAGTGGACAAGCAAATTTATATAGACTAGACAATTATTCAAGTGACAGGTAAAGGCTTATATCTCTCTATTATAAAAAAAATCTTGGAAGGAGACGAGACATGATTTTCATCGGAGAGACACTTATATGTCCCGCGAGACAAGTCCATGCCCGGGGACGGAAATAAGGGACAAAGAGTAGATAACAAAGTAAAACGTTGTAAAGAATTCAAAAACGTTGGCGCGATACACTCGCAGAGCGGGTTAGAGATAATGGAAGTTCGAAAATTTGAAAGTCTCAAAAAAGAATAGTAAAGATCGCATTAGCGCAAACAAACGGAAATTATTACTCGGTGAAATAACGGAACAGCGAAAAGAGATCGAATATATTGTTTGGATTTAAACTTTTAAGTCGGAGGCGTGTAGATCGTCCAATTTGTTCTTGCCAGCGAGAATTAAAAGATTCCAAAAACATTTGGAGCAGTGAGACGGAGACTTTTAACATGAGATTCTTTCACGTCACGCCCTACTTACAACTATTTTCAAACAAGACCACGGTCATCTAATCTCAGTCGTGTGAATACTTTTGTTGGACACACTTCCTGCGCTCTCAGTTCTTATAAATTTTATCAGGACAATAATTTTATACGTTTGAGATGACACATCAACGACTAACCGAAGAAGAATGAGCATGGACAAACATTCAAAAAAGTCATTTTATTTATTAGAGAGAAAGAAACTAAATTCACTCACGGGCAGTAATACTTTGCGTTGTCACAATGTAAGTCCAAACACAAAATCAAAATTCAATGCGATTTTGAAGAAAAGTTAATTCCAAATATTGTTTTACTAAAGTTTTAGAGTAAAAGTGAAAATAATGCTTATGTAACAATTCCCATGAAAATAACAATTCTTTAAATTGTATATCCGGTTAACCAAACCCGGGGATTGGCGAGCGGAGCAAGCAGGGGGCAGAGCCCTCTAGTCTTAGAAAAATAACTAAATTATTTAAGGTGACGCGAAGAGTCAGACATTACACAATCGTTAACTATGTAAGTGGACAAGAAAAGATAAACACAATCACACAGTCATTCAGTTGGACATGAAAATACATATCTATTACACAGATAGTTAGCTAAGTGACTGGCAAAGTCATAAATGTTAGATAATAACTGAATTATTTAAGAGGATCAGAGGAGTTAAATATCATATAATACAGCTTTTATTAAAGTCGACAGAAGGAATCTCTGTATGTTAGGCAATCATTGAATTACTTAAGTGGACATGAGGAGATCAATATTAGACAATAATTTAATTTGACATGAAAAGTTAGATATATTAGACAATTATGTAAGTGGACAAGAAAAGCCATAAATGTTAGACAATAATTGAATTATTTAAGAGGATATGAGGAGTCAGATATTGCAGAATAATTTAATTACTTAAGTGGAAGAGAAAGGTTATTAAAATAGACAGTTATTTAAGTGACTGGAAAAGTCATACATGTTAGATAATAATTGAATTATTTAAAACGATGTGAGGAGTCAAATATTATATAACACTGCTTTTGTTGAAGTGGACACAAGGAATCTACATATTAGGCAACAACTGAATTATGTAAATTGACACGAGGAGATCGATATTCGACAATAATTTAATTTGACATGTAAAGTTAGATATATTAGACAATTATGTAAATGGACAAGAAAAGACACATATATTACACTCTAATTATTTAATTGGATATAAGGAGACAGATTTAATGTAATACTGTATATATTAATGTAATCACATGGAATCACCATATAATAGGCAATATAAGATTACTTAAGTGGACAAGAAAAATTATACAAATTAGACAATTAAGTGACAGGAATTGTCATATATGTTAGACACTATTACACATTAATTGTTCAATTGTTTAATTAGACATCAGGAGACAGATAGTATATAACACTGTTTTTATTAAAGTGGACACATGGAATCTCTATATATTAGTAATACAATAATATTAATAACAAAACCAATGATTTATCATTATTATTATTATATTTTAAGAAATCTCTATAATGACTTATTAATTTGTTTTGTTGGGCATCATTAGTCACTGTTCAGTTTGCTGTGTGCTAAGTTTAGTTTTCTTTGGAATAATTTTGTATCTCACAGTAGTGCATTATATAAGAAAAAAAGTACCAGGAGGGCCAGCACTAAAAATAAATGACCTGTCTTGTTTAGAATGCCAGGGTGTGTTTCTGCATTTTATGTATTACTTTCATTAATCAATCATCGGACCTGTGTTTAAGGGTCATGGGGGGCTGGCAGTTGTGTGGGTATTGTTGGGTGCCAAGCAGGAGCAAAAGTTGAAAGGGAGGCCCGTCCATCATGTGACACCAGAAATACTCCTGAATACCTCAAGTCATCATTTAAACTGGTATGTGTGCAGAGTATAGTGTATGTACTCTATCTATCTATCTATCTATCTATCTATCTATCTATCTATCTATCTATCTATCTATCTATCTATCTATCTATCTATCTATCTATCTATCTATTATATAGTGCCTTTCCTATCTATCTATCTATCTATCTATCTATCTATCTATCTATCTATCTATCTATCTATCTATCTATCTATCTATCTATCTATCTATCTATCTATCTATCTATCTATCTATCTATTGTTTTATATAGTGCCTTTACTATCTACCTATCTAAAATACAAAACTTACTGAGCAAGTTGAGAAAACCCAAGCAAAGCTGATGATTTTATGTGAATTCAAAACTCTCAGGCGCAAACACTAATCATTGCTTTAAAGTGCTACCTATTATTATTATTATTATTATTATTATTGTGTTCCTAAGAATTATATATGAACACATCAATTTGTTTGATTGGTGCCTTCTGAGTCACAGGTATGAGAAACACCCCATATATGATATTCTGTTCAATTTGTCTTGATGTCAGGTTATACACGATAGATAGATAGATAGATAGATAGATAGATAGATAGATAGATAGATAGATAGATAGATAGATAGATACTTTATTAATCCCAAGGGGAAATTCACATACTCCAGCAACAGCATACTGATAAAGAAACAATATTAAATTAAAGAGTGATGAGAAATGCAGGTAAAACAGACAATAACTTTGTATAATGTTAACGTTTACCCCCCCCCCCCCCCCCCCCAAGGTGGAATTGAAGAGTAGCATAGTATGCTGGAGGAACGATCTCCTCAGTCTGTCAGTGGAGCAGGACAGTGACAGCAGTCTGTCGCTGAAGCTGCTCCTCTGTCTGGAGATGATACTGTGTCAGTGGATGCAGTGGATTCTCCATGATTGACAGGAGTCTGCTCAGCGCCCGTCGCTCTGCCACAGATGTCAAACTGTCCAGCTCCGTGCCTACAATAGAGCCTGCCTTCCTCACCAGTTTGTCCAGGCGTGAGGTGTCCTTCTTCTTTATGCTGCCTCCCCAGCACACCACTGCTGTCGAGCTTCTTGGGGTTCCCCACTAATTTTGGCCCTCTAGACTCAAAAAACTCCCATTTCTAAGCTATATTTGGACAGGTTTTTGGGTTTTTGTGCATGCCACATCAACTGACCCCTAATAGGATATGAGGGGTCAAAGTTACACTTTTTCACAAAACTTCCACTACGCCACTATTAAAAAAAAAATATGTATGTAAAAATGCATGTAATATATATATATATATATATAATACTATATATATAATACTAATAACTGGTGTAGCAGCTAGTCAAAACTGCTGTGAGAACTTGAGAACTTACTTCCTAACCCGGGCCCTTCCTGTATGGAGAGCCTTGTTCTCCACATGTGTCCATAATCTCCACTCCGGTTTCTTTTGGGTTTTTGTCCCACATCCTGTAGACATGCCAGATTATTTGGTGACTCTAAACTGAGGTCTCATGAATGTGCCCACTGATTAGATTCCCTTCCAGGGTAGGGTGCTCTGTTATACCCAACACTACCAGGACAGGCTCAGGCTCTCCCATTACCCTGCAATGTGTGAAATTGAGTGGATGGAGGGGTGGTGATGCTGGGCTGCTGTTCTCCAGTTTCTTTCACTTTTTCTTCCATGCGCCAAAGACATGCCATTACTGTATGCTGACAAGAGATGCTGACCTGACCCAGGAGTCAATACATGTAGGACAGTCTGCGCCCACCCTCCAGAGCAGTGGTAAGAGCTGCTGACCGAGAGCTCTCAGTACCTGGACGTGGCCACGCTATTCGATTTGGTTTTCCACCAGTTTTTCCAGTTTTCTCTCACACCCATTAGTTGTGTTTCTTAGTGTTACTGGCGACTCAAAACTGGCACATTATACTCTCTCTATCTGTCTGTCTGTCATATAGTGCCTTTACTATCTATCTATCTATCTATCTATCTATCTATCTATCTATCTATCTATCTATCTATCTATCTATCTATCTATCTATCTATCTATCTATCTATCTATCTATCTATCTATCTATCTATCTATCTAAAATGCACTACTTTAGGAGCAAGCTGAGAAAACCCAAGCAGAACTGATGATGTTATGTGAATCCAAAACTCTAAGGCACTAACACTAACCATTGCTTCAAAGGGCTACCTATTATTATTATTTACTATTCTGTTCATAAGAATTATACTCACAGGTAAGAGAAGCCCCCCATATATGATATTCTGTTCAATTTGTCTTGATGTCAAACTGAACATTAGAACATCTGGATGAGAACAGGCTATTCATCCCAACAGACCTCATCAATCCTGGTCACTTAATTCTAGTTATGCAAGATGTCGAGCTTTTAAGGGTTCCTCCCTAATCTTGGCCCTCTAGACTCAAAAAAACTCCCATTTCTAAGCCGCATTTGGAGAAGTTTTTGTGTTTGCCGCATCAACTGACCTCTAATAGGATACGAGGGGTCAGAGTTGCACTTTTTCACAAAACTTTGAAGAAATGGTCATCATAAATACAGACATGTATTCTTCTGCTTCTTCCTTCTTCTTCCTCCTCCTTCCTTCTTTTTTTGCTTCTTCTTCTTCTGCTTCTTCTTCTTCTTCGTCTTATTATTACATACCTAATATTGTAAAACCTAGTAAACCCAATTCACAGTCCTGGGAGCTCAGACCCAAACATGGCAGCCTCAAGTGGGAGGCAGAGTCCAGTCCGCTAGCTCCTCTCCCTCCTGGAGTGCTGCTGTTGGTATCTCCTACTCAGCTGTTGACCACACAGGCAATTTCTCCCATTCTTGTCTTCTTATTTTAGATAGAACTGCAGACGGTCAGGATGAGAGGTGTTCTAATCTTTGTTCTGATTACAGGTGGCGCCTACTACCTCATATCAAGAAGCTTGGGCCCTGAGTTTGGTGGCTCCATCGGTCTCATTTTTGCCTTCGCAAATGCGGTAGCTGTGGCCATGTATGTCGTTGGATTCTCTGAAACGGTTGTGGAACTGCTTAAGGTAAATGTGCACATTTGATTTCTTTTTAAAATCCATGAAAATGGTGTTCCGCTTCTATAAAGTAAACGATTACCTCCCCGTGCTTTTTACCTGGTCGTGAGTTTAGGCAGATTTTATTTTTGTCCAGAGAATGACGTGAAGCAGGAAAACAAAAAAAAAACGCAAGACAAGAACAAAAAGGACTGGCAAAGTTTGAAACCAGGAAGGAACCAAACACGAAGTAATGAAATTAAAGTGCAAGAAAAGCTTTGGAATCTGAGTAGTCCGATAAGGAAATGAACCAGGAGTGAGCCTTTTATCATGATGAGTAATGACTGACAGGGTCATGACCTCTGAAGCCACACCCCTAGCTGGGCAAAACTTGGCAATTTAGTGTAGCTGAACCAAAAACAAAAGTGGAGGCAGAAAACTTTAAAATGAAGCATTTACTCAAAAAACAAAACGTTGCCTCGATGTCGAAAACTCACTAGAATGATGAGTAGCTCAATACTAGAGCCAGAAAATAACCCGTCGATAATTTACAAAAACTCCCAGGATCCTCGTAGATGTTAAGTTTGAACTCACCCAGTTCCACTTCAGCAACACAGGTCACAAAAGGAGTTTGGGCCACGTTAACCTGACTCCAGTTTATTGGCTCTGGTCTAAAAGACTAATTTTATCTTTTTGGTATGAATTTTTTATAAGTTACTATAATAGTTGAGTTAGCTTGATTTATTACTGTTTGCATAGCTTTGGTTTATATACCCTGTGGCAGATGGCCGGGGCCCTTGACTGGCCGGGATGCCTCCATGCTGGAAGGACCGGCAGAGGAAGCGTATCCAGAGCAATACCTCCCTCTGAACACTAGATGGCAGCCCCCCTGGTTTGCAGCAGTGCCTCGGATTCCCGCAGGGCTCCATGGGAGTTGGAGTTGGATACAGAACTGTTTGGATCTGTGGGCGCCACCAGGGGGTGCTGCAGCCCTGGAGTGCAGCTCTTCCGCCACACCCAGCTTGCGCCACCACCATCTACTCAAAGCACCGTGATGTTCCAACAATGATGGATGGATTAAAAGCCAGAAGTCTGTATGACCATCAGCATCAAGTGACTCTGTGAGAACCCTAACTACAAAGAGGACTATTTCATTTATGTTAGGTAGAATGCCCAGAAGGGACTGGGTGGTCTCGTGGCCCGGAACCCCTGCAGATTTTATTTTTTTCTCCAGCCGTCTGGAGTTTTTTTTTTGTTTGTTTTTTCTGTCCACCCTGGCCATCGGACCTTACTCCTTTTCTATGTTAACTAATGTTGTCTTATTTTAATTTCTTATTTTGTTTATTTTTCTTTTCTTCATTATGTAAAGCACTTTGAGCTACTTTTTGTATGAAAATGTGCTATATAAATAAATGTTGTTGTTGTTGCCAGAAATGTGTCAACGAGCACCTGGAGCACTTCTGGGTGTCTTACATAAGAGGTCAGCAGACACTGCACAGGGAGCCAGAGTCGGGAGGAAGGTGGACAAAGCTTGTGGGAGGCAAAACAACGTAAAGAAATAAATGGTGTGTTGTTTGCACTTGTGGAAGCCTTGGACGCGTACCACTGCCCAAACCACAACACAGTCAGGCACAGAGATTCCACAAGTGCAAACAACACACCATTTATTTCTTTTTGTTGCCTTGCCAGGACAGAGTGCACACAATGATACAGCTCAGTCCTTCTCTTTCCTCCTTTCTCTCTCACTCTTTCTTCTTCTGCCGCCTCGACTCCTCTCCCACAAGCTTTGTCCACCTTCCTCCCGCCTCTGGCTCCCCAAGTAGTGTCTGCTGGCTCCTTTTATAAAGTGCCCCATGGTTACAATGCTATAGTAAGTAGCATCCGCTCGTACTGATGTTGACTAAATGAGTGAGGCACACCGACTGAGACCGAGCATGGGAGATGATTACCCACAATCCCACAGCGAGAGAGAGAGAACAACCATGGGCTCGGTTGTGATCACGTGACGCTCAGCAGACTAAGCGTAGACGTACTACTCGTATTGCAAGACCTTGCTTGTTTATCAAGTTCAAATTTATTAAACATTTTTGCTTGTCTTGAAAAACACTTGCAGATCAAGTAACTCACAGTAAATATGTTTTGCATTTAAAATATTGAATGGATAAATATGTATACAAATCTTTTTTCAAGCAGAAAATGTTAACTTGACTGAATACTTTTGCACACCACTATAAATAGTAATTTCCTATGCAAACTTAGAAGCTACGTTCCATTGTAACAAAGGCGTTATATAGGCACCTGACCAGACTCAGACTCACACCAGAGGCACGTTAAAATAAACCAAGAAACTTATTTTCTTCACCTGTGGGGCACGTCTTCCCCGTGACCCACAGGCACAACACAGTCCCAAAACCCGCCAGTAAAGCACACAAGCACAAAGACTCTTCCTTTCTTTCACCACCACCACTCCTCACGGCAAGCGTAGTCCTCCTCATCCCGACTCTGGCCATTGAGTGGTGGCCCCTTTTATGGTCTAGGTGGTTGACTGCCGAGTTCCAGCTGCATCCGAGTGTGGCGAATACACTGCCCATATGGGCTCAGGAGTCCCAGCTACTGCACCCCCTGGTGGTGCCTGTGTGATCCAACAGGGCTACACCCAACTCCAATTCCCATGGAGCCCTGCGGGAAACCGAGGCACCGCTTCAACCCAGGGGGGCTGCCATCTAGCGTCCAGGGGGAGGTATTGCACAGTCCATGGCTGCTCCCCCTGAACATATACCGAAGGGGTATCCCGGCCAGGGTCCATTCCTTAGTGTGTGCTTGAGAAGCCTGTAGGTAGAAGTTGGGGAGCTGGCTGCCTTGGGTGAGCCTCTTCTGGGCTCGCCAGTGAACGTCCCGACCTGCGTTTGTGGCTTATTTTGGAGTCCCCCACACTTTCACCAAGTTGTGGTTCCAGTTCTTTGTCCTATTGAGTATAAAGAAAGTGTGTCGTATTGACTTTTCCTCTTTTTTTTTTTTTTGTTTGTAGGACAGTGGGTCACTGATGGTGGATGAGGCCAATGACATCCGAATCATTGGGTGCATAACTGTGGTCCTCCTGCTTGGAATCTCGGTTGCTGGGATGGAATGGGAGGCAAAGGTAAGAGCATTTATTTTAGTAGTCTAATGGCCTTCGATTTAAAGTGACTCCATAGATGTGTAGCTTAGGTAAGTTGGTCCTCATCTTGTGCCCAATGCTACCGCAATCGTTTCTGGACTGTGACCCTAAATTAGCGTTGTACAATTTATAGTTGCACGTACTTTACGTAAATCTGGAAGATTCCACCAGGTGGCAGTGCTAGATATCATCACAGTGAGAACAGGTTTGGCTTTACTGTGTTATGAATTGCCTGAAACATCCATTAAATTCTGAGGACACCTTGCCACAATATCTTTGAAAAGGATGGATGTTTAATGATTACATCCATCAATCCAGGGATGAGGCCATTCAAGCAAGCATTGGGCGTGAGGCAGAAACAATCTCTGGACAGGACATCAGTTTGTCGCAAGGTGAATAGAAGCACACACACATACACTAGTAGCGTCATTTTAGTGTCACCAAATCAACAAACCTTCATGTCTTCGGAAGGAAACGGGAGCACACTGTGAAAAACCACCAGGAAAACATGCAAACTCCAGGCAGGGAACACCAGGAACGTGATTCCTACCGCTCCACCACCGTTTCAGTACTGTGTAATTATGTGTAATTATTATCAGTATTCATTACTTAAATGAAGTTAATGATATATTTGTAAAATGCAATATACATACTGTAATGTACAGTGGAACCTCGGTTCACGATCATAATTTGTTCCAAAACTCTGGTCGTAAACCGATTTGGTGGTGAACCGAAGCAATTTCCCCCATAGGATTGTATGTAAATACAGTTAATCCGTTCCAGACCGTACGAACTGTATGTAAATATATTTTTTTAAAGATTTTTAAGCACAAATATAGTTAATTACACCATAGAATGCACATCATAATAGTAAACTAATGTAAAAACATTGAATAACCTTGAACAACAGAGAAAACTAACATTGCAGGAGTTCACGCTAATAGCCTTACGACCCGATCGCTGTAAACACTTTTTTTTAAATGAGTTTTAAGCACAGGGGAAAAAAAAAGGAACATTTGAACAAATCCGAACTTTATTTAAAAACCAACCACAAGCAACCAAGAAAGTAACATTGCAGGAGTTCACGCTAATACGACCCGATCGCTGTAAACACTTTTTTTTTTTTTTAAATGAGTTTTAAGCACAGGGAAAAAAAGGAAAATTTGAAAAATCTGTAATTTAATAAACCACCAAGAAAAGTAACATTGCAACAAATCACGCTACGAACCACTCGTTGTAAACACTTTTTTTTAATGGTTTTTAAGCACAGGGAAATAAAATGAACATTTGAAAAATCCGTAACTTAATAAACAACCAAGAAAAGTAACATTGCAACAATTCACGCTACGAACCGAGAAATGAACATTTGAAAAATCCGTAATACAAAAACTAACCATAAACCACCAAGAAAACTAACCTTGCATGAGTCGAGTTCTGGCATAAAGTGAGGAGGAACTGGGTGGAGAGGAGGTTACAGTGCTTAGAAGCCATGGTTAACTGCAAAAGCACATGAAATACTGTAGAGCACAAAGAGTTCACAGGTAAAGCACGCACGTCTGACTGAGAACAATGAACAGGGAGAGGCGTAACATGTGCTTAAATACAATAATCGGCGCGTACGAACCGGAAGGGAAATGAAATAGAGCACAAAGAGTTCACAGCGAAAGCACGCACGTCTGACCGAGAACAATGCAACACGTGCGTAAATCATCAGCGTGCACAAACCGAAAGGGAAACTGGCTTGTTTGTATACCGAGTGTGTGGTCGTGAACCGAGGCAAACGTTTGGCGTACTTTTTGGTTGTAAACCGATTTGTATGTATTCCGAGACGTTCGTGAACCGAGGTTCCACTGTATTTCATTGTGAAAGTGATATCAAGTATAAATCTAAGGATTCTAAATATGCAGAAGCACGTAGCAATTACCATATATACTCACGGATAAATTCTCCCATGGATAAGTCAGGACTTGATTTTACCGTATAATTTCTGGTATTTTATAATGTCAATCGTATAAGTCGAATGTGGAAAATTCATGCTATCGGTCCAAGAGATTACGATATGCTAACACCCACCTGAGAGAGTAACCACGGAGCATACGGCCTTTTATTTCTATGTATTGTGCCTACGTGACCACACGGTGATACCCAAACTATTCCAAAGAGACGTTTGCACTGTTTTGTGTTTTTTGTATCTCACACCCTCATACACCTTTATCGTAAGAGCATCCCTTATCTATGATGGAGTGTTCGATCAGAAGAAAATATGAAACTGGTTTTAAATTAAACGTCGTTGAAGTAGTGAAAGAAATTGGTAACTACGCTGCTGCAACAAAATTCGATGCGTCTGAGAAACTGATACGAGATTGGAGGAGGCAAGAAGATGTAAAAAATAAAGTCGCATTTTTGAACGGCGTACAAGTCGGGGTCTGATTTTATGATCAATTTTTCGGGTTTCAATACCCGACTTATACGCAAGTATATATGGTAACAACTGGGTTGGTTTTAAGATGACGTTTTACGACGTTCTACTTTAATGGCAAATAAACTACGAGATTAAAGTGGAAATTTTAAGATTAAAGCCAAAATTTCCACTTTAATCACAAAATAGACCTTTTCTCTGTGTCCCTAACTTTTTTTCATCTGTGGCTCAAATACGCTGCCGTACATTTTGATGCTGTTGTGAAAAGACAGCACAGAAAGATGGGATGTGAGACTTTTAAAATTTATCGCGTCATTACGATGGGGAACATGCGACGCTTGAATATCAAAGCACCTCAAATGTATTTGTATGTCAGCTTTTTGCATCACCACATCGAACCGTTCATCAAACATCGATCCTGTAGGATTTGCAAGGCGGCTTTCTGTCACATGTAGATAGTAAATACAGACTCTGACGTCACGTTCCGACTTGATCACACTGCGCCCCCCGACTTTTTGCTGGTACTGCAACTTGTGCATGCGTCACGTTAATTTCTGAGGACGTGCGACAAATGAATGCTGGGAATGCGTGGCAGCCATGATGTATGTGCCTATGCGTTCTGAGCATGAAGTACAAACCGGCCCCTCAGTCATAGTCTAGTGAATTTCCTACCTGCACATCGAACCAACATACAGAATGTTGCCGCCCTCCTGCACCATGTGAAATGTGCAAGAAATTCAGAATTAAATTCAGGTTCACATTTAATGTCATTTGTACTGAGTATTGTGATATTCTTACTTGACTTTCTGACCAACGCTCAGCACACCCAACTTGTATTGGTAATTAAATGGCATTGTCGCCCGAGCGAATAACAGGCTGGTACAACTGCAAAATGTTGGGGTGCCAACCCAGCTGTCCCCCATTTACTTGCAGAATATTAAACAAAACCAACAATCAATGGCGTTCAGAGTTTTTCAATAAAACAAGGTTGCCCTTTAGCAGTCAGGCTAGTTTAAGGGCTTCAAAGCAGATCTCTCTGTCAGGCTGTGGCGCTCCTCACCTTGGGTCTTTTAAGCCATAAGTGATGCCTTCCTGTGGGCAGTCTCGTTTTTATAGCCCTCAAACTGGAAGGGGCGGAGTTAGTTGCCCTCACTAGGCAACGTTTCTGTGCTGTGGAACAAAAAGAAACACAAGGTAGTTATGGCCCCACCTCTCGGCTTAGGGTGGTATCACATACTTGTGAAGAACTCGGAAAGTGACCCTCTGACGTGCATGTGTGACAATGGGGACCCTTCATTGACACGTTTCGATTCTGGCTCAGTGTGAGTCTGTGCATACTGGAATAGAACTTACATCTCATCTGGTGTGACTCTGATGCTATCACGATTAACTCAGGAGTCTCCATGGTCATACACTATAATAAGCTGAGTCAAGTCAAGTTGGGGAGCATGCACTGGTACAGTGCATTGCCGCACTCACTACACGACAAAACAGCTCGGGATCCCAGTTGGCAACCCCATAGGCAGACACGCAGTCCAGTCCCACCCACCAGAAAGGACCCTCTATCTGCCGCAGCCAGGTGTTATGTGGGTGACCCTTTGCCCTGGTCCAGCCACTCGGATCTCTAACAATGAGGATCTTACAAGTCAGATCACCCTCGGGGAAACGTGCCACATGGCTGTAGTGCTGTAACTGACGCTCCCTCACAATGCAGGTAATGTGCCTCAATCGGGACTCCATGAGTCAAACACAAAGTCAAACCAGCGGTACCCAAGGATTTTCCGGGGAGACACCAAAGGAGTCCAGCCTTCGTCTCAGGTCACTGGATTGCGTCCATGTCTCACAAACAGGGGTCACCAGGACTCTAAAGACTTGGACCTTCATCCTTTTGCAGAGATATCAGGAGCGCCCCACAAACCCCTTTAAAATGACCTCATTGTGACGATGTGGGTTCACTCCATGTTCCCATCTTACTTCTGGGAGCACTTGAACCCGAAACCGTTGGTAATGTCACCGAGATGAGCTGACGGACAATTCTCAATTGAAGCCAGGGGATAGTGCAAAAAGTGCCAAGGTGCTTTTATTAAAACAAACAGTTGTGTCAAAACAGAAAGTGCAGTACTCCAAAGTTCCAATAAATAAATCCATAAAAACAGTGAAAAGTTGGGATAAAAACCAATAAATAAATCCATTAAAATCTGAGGTTAAAATCAGAAGTTAAAATACAGTCTGTCTCATCATGATCTCGGCACACCTCGTTCTCTCATTCTCCCTGGCTCACCCATTACTCCCGTAGCCGGCAGATACCCAATAGCAACGAGCTCCCCATCCATAACTGTTCCCTGCCTTGTGTTCAGTGTTGCTCAGATAGGCTTCAATCTTACACCACCCTGATTTGGATGAATCAAGGTTATGGTGTGGTATAAACAGAAAGTAAGGCAAAGCAGATTTCTATCAAAATTGACAACAACAAAACATAAAGTCCTGACTCCAGCCCAATTATGAATGCTGACTCCTCTCAGATGCGTCCCATAGGTCTCATTTGAGGATGAAACACTGCAAGTGCTTTAATTCTTTGTCTGCAGGATGAACTTTTCTCCATCCCCTGATTTTGTTCCCGAGTCTTGAAATGGTTTAATGATGAGTCCCAATGAGACGGCTCTTGTTGTTTCATTTTCCGACACTCTTTTCAAAGTTTCCGGTGTAAAATTTAAGCCAAGTATAAATCACTAACGCCTAGTTTGCACATTTCAGCTTTCTTTGTCCCCTTTCTTTATTAAATGTGAAGCCCTTAAATAACTTCACTGCCCTAATTATTTATTGAATTTTATTGCTATTTATTTGGTATCCGACTCATAACCTTACATGGGGGGGGGGGGGGGGGGGGGTCCTGAAGCAGGATGTACCATTTGTTCACTTTGACAAATAAAACAAACAACTTAAAATATTCAAATTGTGTAAGTAAGAAGAGCACAGAGTCCAATGTTAATCTGCTCAGGAGCTGTGAATGGGCCTCTCGTTCAGAATTGGACAGAGAACTTTATCTGTCCCCAGGGGGAAATGTGGCTTTTTACAGGAGTGTGACAGACAGATAGATAGATAGATAGATAGATAGATAGATAGATAGATAGATAGATAGATAGATAGATAGATAGATAGATATGAAAGGCACTATATAAGAGATAGATAAATAGATAGATATGAAAGGCACTATATAATAGATAGATAGATAGATAGATAGATAGATATGAAAGGCACTATATAATAGATAGATAGATAGATAGATAGATAGATAGATAGATAGATAGATAGATAGATAGATAGATAGATAGATAGATAGAGTGCATCCGGAAAGTATTCACAGCTTATCACTTTTTTCACATTTTGTTATTTACAGCCTTATTGCAAAATGGATTAAATTCATTTTTTTCCTCAGAATTCTACACACAACAAACACCCCATAATGACAACGTGAAAAAAGTTTACTTGAGGTTTTTGCAAATTTATTAAAAAATAAAAAAACTGAGAAATCCCATGTACATAAGTATTCTTGGTCTTATATATATCAGACCCAGAAAACACTGTCCCCGCTGTTTTAACAGCACTAACAGAATTTCAAAAGATATCTGGTCTTAGAATTAATTTAATTTAATTAATTTAATCCATTTTGGAATAAGGCTGTAACATAACAAAATGGAAAAAGTGATGCGCTGTGAATACTTTCCGGATGCACTGTACATAGATAGATTTGAAAGGCACTATATAAGAGATAGATAGATAGATATGAAAGGCACTATATTAGATAGATAGATAAATAGATAGACAGACACACTATGGTCTGAGCACATACACCAGAATGACTAAAAACAATCCCAATCCCAGTGAAGTGGTATACAGGGGTGTTTGTGTAGGTTTAAATGAGCCCCTGTAGCGTTTCTTAACACACTTCTGCTGACTAATTTGGTTGGATGAAAGTCCTCAGTGTTGGTGTGTCAGAGAGGATGTGCAGCATGGTTCTTATTGGCACTCAGTTTTGTCCTCTACTTCTTCTTCACAAAATGGATACATGAATGTTATGGAGGATGCATGGCACATTGGCATAATTATGAGTCCTCCTTCCTCATAGCTCTTAGAATGTTCAATCAACCCTCAGCTCAACCTCACTTCCTGCATGGAGTTTACATATTCTGTATTTGAGCTTTCCTCAAGGTACTTTGATGTTCCTGAAAAGTCCAAAAATGTGCAGGTTAGGATAACTAATAACTCTTAATAAGAAGAAGAATAGATTTTATTTATATTACACATTAATAATAGCACACATAATATTTATATAAGCACATTGAAATAGCACAGTCATCACTATAAGTGCTTTACAGATAAAGATACATAAAATAATAAATACAAACAATACTATTCTAAACGCTATAAAACATAGAATATAAAATTTTAACTGAATTAAACAGAAGCAAATATTGCTTAATTATCCACCTTAATAAAATAACAAATGTCTGTGTATCTGTGTATCCGTCTAGTTGCTGCTTCTCTGCCATTCCAACAGATGGCACATCACAAACATTTGTAGTCATAAAATGCATTGCATGTTCATTCCAACACATGATACATCACAAACATTTATAGTAATAAAATGAATTACATTTGCATTCCAACAGAATATTAACACTGGTTTTATGAATTCCATACCAAATGGCATATAATAGAGACACGTACATGGGACTTCTCATTCCAACAGATGCCGCATTACTACAAATGTTTGTGATGCACATCTGTTGGAATGTTTAAATGTCACTTACCCCCATGTACTTTGTAATGATGGCTGAGAAAATTTTTTAATCACGTTTTTATGCATATCGAAATGGGTAGTTTATGCTTCAAAGGAAGTGCGTGGTGGCCAATCTTAAAAACTACAAACAAAATCATGCAAAAATCTTGTGCTACTCGTCATCGATTGTAGATTGCCATCATTATTGTGAAGTCATCCACTCAAATTCTCAAAACGTGGAAAATGCAGACATTTTTTGATATAATATTGTTAAATTCATTCCTCCATTAAAATGAAAGTAGCCCATAGTCCTTTCACACGGGGTCGTGCTTTTGAATTGAAGACCTGCTTTCTTCCCCATATACACTGGCCAAGAGTCCTGTCTTCAAGTCAGCATCTCGGTTTTACGGCTCATCCTAAAGATGTCACCACTTTTTGCAGCACAGTATCTGTATCACTATACTGGGCATTGGGATCCACACACAGGCCACACAGTAAGCGCCCCCTGCATCACCAAAGCCTCTTCCAGCAGCTTCCCAAGCTTTTCATAGATGGTCTCCCATCCAAGTACTGGCCAGACCCAAACACACCTAGCTTTTAGGGGGATGACTTGTTCTAAAGTGCAGGTTCTTTGGCTTTTAGTATACCAGTCCAATCCGGGGCTGCAGGGGGCTAGCAGGCCAAAACCAAGACTGGATGAGATGTCATTGTAATTGTAATTATGATTAATTAAGAGTAATTGTGTCATTTTTCATTGCTTTGTCATAACAAGTTTGTTTTACATAACAGTGCTTTCCAAAATTTCACTGCAGTTCTTAACCTTTTCGTTGTTTACCCATTTGTAATTTTAGGCTCAAGTTCTTCTCTTGATAATCCTGCTGATTGCAATTGCAAACTTTTTCATTGGAACAGTCATCCCAACCACCAAAGAAAAGAGGGCCAGAGGATTTTTCAATTATCAAGGTCTGTATGTAGTCTAATGGTTTGGGGGTCTTGTGTTTCAGCTGTTATTATATGAAAGGTGTTTGTCAATGGGAAGTGGACAATAGATAGATATGTGAAAGGTGTTATATGATAGATAGATAGATAGATAGATAGATAGATAGATAGATAGATAGATAGATAGATAGATAGATAGATAGATAGATAGATAGATAGATAGATAGATAGATAGATTGACACACTATCTATCTATCTATCTATCTATCTATCTATCTATCTATCTATCTATCTATCTATCTATCTATCTATCTATCTATCTATCTATCTATCTATCTATCTATCTATCTATCTATCTATCCTATAGTGTCTGTCACATCTATTTATCTATCTATCTATCATATAATGTCTGTCACATCTATCTATCTATCTATCTATCTATCTATCTATCTATCTATCTATCTATCTATCTATCTATCTATCTATCTATCTATCTATCTATCTATCTATCTATCTATCTATCTATCTATCTATCTATCTATCTATCTATCCTATAGTGTCTGTCACATCTATTTATCTATCTATCTATCATATAATGTCTGTCACATCTATCTATCTATCTATCTATCTGTCGGCCAGGGCCTTAACCTGCCAAGGTGCCCTGACAATGGAAGGAAAGACCTGGGGAGAGAGTATTTTCAGGACAGTTTCTCCCCTGGACCGATAGAGGGCATCCCCTTGGCTTACAGCAGGGCCACAGGTTTGGAGCAAGGAAGCTCAACCCTACTGTGGCCCATGGTCATCTCTAGGGGGCATCTAGACGTTTACTGGGCCCTGTTTGGCAGCCTTTCCATGCCAGAAGAAGGTCGTTGAACATCTGGAGTCCATCCGGGTGTCCAATAAAAGGGGCCAGCCATCACTACTCAGTGGCCAGAGTTGAACACCTTGGTATTCCACGAGAGATAGATAGAATGGATTTCTGCACACTTGTGTTATTTTAAATTGATACATTTGACATTTTGCCCATCAATGTACACTTAATATCCCATAATGACAAAGTGAAAACATATCTTGACATAAACTCAAAAACTGAACTCCCTCATTCATAGAAATGTTCAGACCCTTATGTCAGTACAGCCCTTTTGACAGCAGTTCCAGCTTTGAGTCTTCCTGGTATGTCTCTACAAACTTTGCACACCTGAATTTGGGCAGTTTATTCTCCAGACTGAGAAGTCTCTCTCTGGGGCATCCAGTCTCTTATAGTACTCTGACCTGTTGGGGCGGAGTCAGTTGCCCAGGTGATAAAAGAGACAATACCATTAGCAGCAGTGCCCTCTTTCGGCCCGAGGTGGTATTTCTTACCTCAGATAAGCCAGTAAGGTGATCCTCTGTCACACATCCATCCATCCATTTTCCAACCCGCTGAATCCGAACACAGGGTCACGGGGGTCTGCTGGAGCCAATCCCAGCCAACACAGGGCACAAGGCACATGCATGGCATTATATTTTTTTTTTTAAATTGAGACAGTTCATTTATATACATATTTATTATTAAAAATGTTTTCTATCCAATTTGTTTCTCTCCTCAGCTTCTATATTTGCTGAAAATTTTGGACCTGATTTTCGAGATGGAGAAGGCTTTTTTTCCGTCTTTGCTATATTTTTCCCTGCAGCCACAGGAATTTTGGCAGGAGCCAACATCTCTGGTGATTTAATGGTATGTCCATTAGATAATGAAGAAATTACTCAAAAAATATTTGAAAGCAGAGGTCTGATACATTCTAGGTTGACCTGTTTATTGGCTGTGTATGTAAGGAGTTTGAGTAGGTTAGAGTGTTGAAGGTGATGAGTCAGCTCTGCTGACGTCTGGTCAGGTACGTACTCCCGTAACAATGTAAAATGTATAACATTCACACTCTTGGTGCACCTCTATGGTGTCCACCTGCTGGCTTAGATCTGACCAAACATGTCCATACGACATACAGGCACAGTCGAAAAGTGGGCTTGCTTGACGCCTGATGTTGGGGACTTTGACCACAGGATGAGTGCTGGGATTTTGACACGTGACAGTCCTCGAGAGTTTACAGAGAATTGGGTGGCCGACACAAATCACCCAATGAAGGGCAATTCTGTAATGAGAGGGGTCAGAGGAGACCAGCCGAACTGGACGGTCACAACGACTTACCAAACAGAAGTTCTTTACAACAGTCAAGTGGAGAATGGCATCTCTATAAACATGGAAAATGTGACCTCTTGATCTTACAGATCACACTCCGTCAGAGGCCACAGTGGGCACATACTTACCAAACAGAAGTTCTTTACAACAGTCAAGTGGAGAATGGCATCTCTATAAACATGGAAAATGTGACCTCTTGATCTTACAGATCACACTCCGTCAGAGGCCACAGTGGGCACATAATTAACCAAAGTGGACAATTAAAGATTAGAATGCAAGTTATGGCTATCATTCAGTTTTTGTCCCAAAATCCATTGTAATGTTACAAGTGAGAATTTCGCTGTACTCTGCACTCATGACAACACATTCAGACTAACTCAACCTTTAATGTGTTCTTTTGTAGGATCCACAAAATGCAATTCCCAAAGGCACCATGCTGGCAATCTTAATCACGACACTCGCCTACCTCGGTGTTGCCATTTGTGTAGGTAAGTGCTGAATTATCCATGCCAGGGGTCAGCCAGTCCCATTTGGAGGGGGCGAAAAAAAGAAGCAATTAAATGGATTTTTTTCCAGGACACTGCTACTCAGTGCTGGTTGAAGCCCCCTTGATGTTTGGAGCACACAGAATTACCAGAGTGGCACCCCTTGGTGTCCATAGTGTGGTGTTGTGGGTATAAAGTTCCGGAGTGTGCAGTGCTTGAGTTACAGAAATGCTGCCCCTCAGTGCATTCAGTATTATTAGAACTGAAGAACTGAGGTGGGGAGTCCCTCTCGGTGTCCATAACATGCATTCAGTATTATGTGACCTCAAGGACTGAAATGGGGAGGGGGGCCCTCCTGGGTGTTCAGAGCCCATACCCCTTGATGTCTGTAGCACACAGGGTGATGGGGAGGGGGGGTGGTACAGTAATCCCTCGCTATATCGCGCTTCGCCTTTCGCGGCTTCACTCCATCGCGGATTTTATATGTAAGCATATTTAAATATATATTGCGGATTTTTTGCCGGTTTGCGGATTTCTGCGGACAATGGGTCTTTTAATTTCTGGTACATGCTTCCTTAGTTGGTTTGCCCAGTTGATTTCATACAAGGGACGCTATTGGCAGATGGTTGAGAAGCTACCCAACTTACTTTTCTCCCTCTCTCTCTTGCGCTGACTTTCTCTGATCCTGACGTAGGGGGATTGAGCAGGGGGGCTGTTCGCAAACCTAGACAATACGGACGCTCGTCTAAAAATGCTGAAAGATTATCTTCACGTTGCTACCTTCTGTGCAGCTGCTTCCTGAAGCGACATGCTGCACGGTGCTTCGCATACTTAAAAGCTCGAAGGGCACGTATTGATTTGTGCTCCTTTGTTTTTCTCTCTCTCTCTCTCTCTCTCTCTCTCTGCTCCTGACGGAGGGGGTGTGAGCTGCCGCCTTCAACAGCTTTGTGCCGCGGTGCTTCGCATACTGAAAAGCCAAACAGCCCTATTGATTTGTTTGCTTTTCTCTATCTCTCTGACATCTGCTCCTGACGCGCACTCCTTTGAAGAGGAAGATATGTTTGCATTCTTTTAATTGTGAGACGGAACTGTCATCTCTGTCTTGTCATGGAGCACAGTTTAAACTTTTGAAAAAGAGACAAATGTTTGTTTGCAGTGTTTGAATAACGTTCCTGTCTCTCTACAACCTCCTGTGTTTCTGCGTAAATCTGTGACCCAAGCATGACATTATAAAAATAACCATATAAACATATGGTTTCTACTTCGCGGATTTTCTTATTTCGCGGGTGGCTCTGGAACGCAACCCCCGCGATGGAGGAGGGATTACTGTATTCCAAAATGTTAGCCAGTGTCCATAGCATGCATTCAGTATTATTAGACCTCTAGGACTGAGATGGGGGGGGGTGTCCTCCTTGATGTCCAGAGCCAACACCCCTTGAGTTAACAAAACAGCGCCCCTCGGTGTCCATAGCATGCGGCGGGGAGCGGTGGGTGTATTCCCAAGTTACAAAAACACCATCCTCAATAGCATGCATTCAGTATTATTAAACTTGAAGGATCAAATGGTACCCCTTGATAACTGGAGTGTGCAGGGCACACTTTAACTTTCACAAATGGCACCCCTCGGGTGATACAGCCGCCTACATCACTTGATGGATTTAAGTTAGCAGTGCCAGTTAGCTACCCTGGTGTAGTGGTCAGCATTGCTGCCTTATGGGTCCACCATCATGTCTCCCTGTGATCTTTC
This sequence comes from Erpetoichthys calabaricus, assembly GCF_900747795.2. Lineage (NCBI taxonomy): Eukaryota > Metazoa > Chordata > Cladistia > Polypteriformes > Polypteridae > Erpetoichthys > Erpetoichthys calabaricus. The sequence goes on along the minus strand of NC_041410.2, from coordinate 12,685,507 downwards.
CTCCCTAAGGACAAGCTGTTTAAGTTGATGGGTGATTCTCATTTGTTCTGGTATGGGTGTATGAGTGCACAAGTGGGCCCTGATGTCCTTCACAGCTCTGGTTCCAGTCTTGTGCTGATGGGATATGTTAAGACCTCCTGTGAATGTCATTTGGATTACCCAAGTTCAAGAATCTCTCACAGAGTGAACCTCCATAAACTTACCTTACTTAACACATAGTGAATTATTAGCTATGTGTCGGTCCCCACTGCTGTGATTTCTTTCCAATTATAACCCCTTGTGGCTTTAAACAATTAATCTGCAGACTATTGAGCTTCAACCGATAGAAACCAATCAGTACAGCCATCTCACCACCTTGGGAGATTTCACATTTTATTGTTCTACTACATTGAATCACAAAAGGATTTCATTTGTCATTTTTGACACAAATCCACCAAAAAGACTCTTTAATATCACAATGGGAAACAGATCTCTGCAAACTGTCATGTCATGTCATTTTCTAACCTGCTTAACCCAGACCGGGGTCATTTGGGGGTGTGGGTTGTGATGGATGACGGTTTATGCCAACTATAATAGGGCGCAAGACAATAACAAACGCAGGATGGGGGCACCAGTCCATCACAGGGCAAACACACACCAAACACACACTAGGGACAATTTAGTGTCACCAGTTCACCTCACCTGCATGTCTGTGGACAGTTGGAGGAAACCAGAGCACCCTGAGGAAACTCTCACAGACACGGGGAGAACATGCAAACTCCACATAGGGAGGACCCGGACATGAACCTGGGTCTTCTTACTGTGTCAATCTGAAAAGTGGTCTAAATTAATTACAGTTATAGAGCACTATATAACTGATAGGGTGGCTCGGTGGCACAGTGGTAGCGCTGCTGCCTCGCAGTAAGGAGACCTGGGTTCGCTTCCCGGGTCCTCATGTGTGGAGTTTGCATGTTCTCCCCGTGTTTGCGTGGGTTTCCTCCCACAGTCCAAAGACATGCAGGTTAGGTGCATTGCCAATCCTAAATTGTCCCTAGTGTGTGCTTGGGGTGTGTGTGTGTGTGTGTGTGTGTGTGTGTGCCCAGGGTTTGTCCCTGCCTTGCGCCCTGTGTTGGCTGTGATTGGCTCCAGCAGACCCCCGTGACCCTGTAGTTAGGATATAGTTGGTTGGATAATGGCTGACTGCCTGACTATATAATTGATGTCATAAGTATTCACCCACTTTAATATGACAGCCCACTGGTTTCAGAAGTCACCGTATGTGTTCAGTGGAGGTCAGCAGTCAGCAGCAAATCCCTTTGATTTGATATACTTTGTTAAGCCCCGAGGGGAAATGGTCTTTTCACATGACCTTTGGAGGTTAGAGTTCAGGGTCAGCCATTGTACAGCACCCCTGGAGCAATTTTCAGGTTGAGCAGCAATGGAGTGGGATTCCTTCTGGTAGTAAATGGGATTTCAACCAGCAACCTTCTAGGTACCAACGCAGAGCCTTAGCCACAGAGCCACCCCTCTGCCTAAACGCACCTGAATGTGGCTGGTGAGTCAGTAATGGTGGCCTTACCTACACAATAAAGACAAAAGAATGGTAAGAGAAACTTCCTGAAGAGCACAAGTCAAAGGATAGCGACAAGAAAATCTCATCAGTGAATAGTCAGTTGAATCACACATGAAGAAATGGAAAAGGTGTGGCACAGCTGGAAATCTGCTAGAGCAGCCCGTCCACAAAAACTGAAGAAGACAAGTGAGGGAGGCCATCAAGGGAATCCTGAGAACTTGGAAGGAGTGACAAGCTGCAGTGGATCAAACTGGGGAGAATGTTCAGACAACATCTGTGCCCAGGTGCTATGCCAGTCACACCTTTATGTGAGAGTGGCCAAGAGAAAAGACCTACAGGGCATCTCAGATAGCATTTACCAGAAGGCACATGGAAGGATCTGAACTCAGATAGAAAAAGGTTCTATGGTCTAATGAGCTTTTTGAACAACTAAGCTAAACACCATGTCTGGACACAACATTTTTAACAAACACACACCATCCCTGTCAGTGGTGGCAACAATCAGGCTGTGGTAATGCTTCTCTGCAGCAGGCCCTGAAAGGCTTGTGAGGGCAAAGCTACAGTACAGGGTGGTCCAGATCTAATTATGCAACTGACAATCATCTCCCCGCCATTTTGGAATACAGGGCAGGTGCTGCCATCTATCGGCAACAAAAAGAATTTTAAGTGAAATCAATATGTGCAGGGCAGGTGCTGTGAATTCTCTATGTAATAAACTTAAGTTATAGTGTAATGAAAATAGCATAATTAGATCTGGACCACCCTATACAATACAATAATAATAACAATAATTCATTACATTTATATAGCGCTTTTCTCAGTACTCAAAGCGCTATCCACACAGGGAGGAACCGGGAAGCGAACCCACAATCTTCCACAGTCTCCTTACTGCATAGCAGCAGTACAATACAATTTATTTTTGTATAGCCCAAAATCACACAAGAAGTGCCGAAATGGGCTTTAAAAGGCCCTGCCCCTTGACAGCAAAGCCTCGACTCTCCAAGAAGACAAGGAAAAACTCACTCCCAAAAAAAACCCTAGTAGGGAAACAAAAATGGAAGAAACCTTGGGAAAGGCAGTTCAGTGAGAGACCCCTTTCCAGGTACGTTGGGCATGCAGTGAGTCTCAAAGAGAAGGGGGGTCAATACAATACAATACACAGAAAAAATACAAGTAATTCTCAATACAGTATAACAGTAAAATAGAAATATTACAAGTACAGAGCTGAATTCAACAGTAGGTGATATCACATAATATGATTTGGATTTGTTTAGAGTCCTGGAGACCTCGACCATCAAGCTGCCTCCCCCTATTGGCCATTCCATAGCTGAGTCAGCTCTGGGCCATCTAGTCCGATGAAAGGACCCATCTACTCGGCGATTCCTTTGATGCTCCATCAGAGATGACTTTACCTTAGGCAGGCAAAACCACTCAGCAGGTGGCACATTTGAGTACTGAGAAGAGAAACAGAATGGGTGAATGAAAGCTGGAGGAAAACCTGATGGAGTCTGCAGGAAACCTGTGCCTTTTGAGAAGATTTGTGTTCCACAAAGACAACAACCTCAAGCATAAAGCCAAAACTCCACAGGAACAGCTCAAACCATCACTGTGAATATCCTGGAGTGGCCGAGTCAGGTGCTTGTATTTATCAAGCATCACAGAATGACTCCTAGAGATTACACTAAAGGTTTGATTAGTTATTATAAGAATTTGTCCTACCCCTGTGTTGGATGTGAGAAGTAGTTATGAAGCATCCTACACCCACTCTCAGTGTGCATGTCCTGGAGTGGCTGAGTCAGAGTCCAGAACTCAGTTCAACTTGGAATGGGTGGCTGGACTTGAAAATGGCTCTTCACTTAGAGCTGGAGCAGTTTTGTAAAGAATAGGAAAAAATGGAAGAGTTCAGGTGTGCAAAGCTGATAGAGAAAGAGAGAGCTGTGCACACAGACACAAGGCTGTCACGGCTGGCATCTACTAAATACTGACCTGAAAAGGGTGAATACTTAACAACATCAATTATTTAGTGTTTATTTAATTGAGACCACTTTGCAGAAACCTGTTTTCACGTTGACCTTAACGCATCTTCTTCTGTTGAACAGTGACACAAATAAAGGCAAATGACATCCACTGGGATTCAGTGTTGAAGAACAATAAAATATGAAAACTTCCAAGGGGTGGGGGGTGCATACTTTTTATCAACCCTGTAAACACTAGGAAGTTACAATTCTGTCTAAAGTTTCCTCTCCAATGAGATAAAAGGTAAGTTAGAGGGTGCCCTCTCAGCTTTGCCTACCACCTTCAACCCTTTTATCCTTTCTTGTCCCCAATTTCTTTTGTCACAATGGCAGCTTCAACGGTTGTGCGTGACGCCACAGGAAGTATGAACGATACCATCAAAGCCAGCATGAACTGCAATGGCTCAGCGGCCTGCTACCTGGGATATGATTTTTCGTCCTGCGTCTCTGAGAAATGCAAATTTGGGCTGATGAACAATTTTCAGGTAAATATATAAAAACAGTTTTTGTTCAACTAAGAGGTGACACAAACTGCAGCAGTTTAAGGACCCCAGGGTTGTGTTCATGACTAAAGGCAGAGGATTGATCAGCGGGCCTGCCGTGGCAGTTTTGTGGATTATGATGGTGAAGTGGGAGCAGAGTCTTTGGTTTAAGTTTTCAGTTTACTGGTTGGTCTTTAACTAAGAAGACACGCTGTGGGTGGTGACCAAATACAAGGACATTTTGGCTATTAGAGGCCAAAATGAGGTTCCACTACAAGATTGCTGAGTTCATGCTCTGTGACAGGAATTAGAATCTTGGGAATATAGAGGACCTCAGAGCAGATGCACTATTGGGGTGATTTATGCATGGAGATTAGTTGTCCCCCTGGGAATAACCCCCCACTTGGAGTTTAGCAGGTGTGGCATGCTGGGAGAAAAAACTGGAGGAGGAAGATCCTGTGGATTAGAAAGCCTAATCAATCCAGCTCAACATGTTGTCACTGCAGCCTGCAACAGGGAGTGAAACTGTGATGTTAAAAACTACATTGAGACACCATTTTTGGTCCACTTTTAAACATTTATGATTGACTGATCCCCGAAATGAGCCTCCTTAAGTGGGCAAAGGGTAGATATGGATTTGATTTAAAAGAAACACAAAGCCATAAGGTGAGACAGCACATATTGTATATACATTGTAATGGAGGACGAGATGTGCAGGTATTCTGACTTGGATGGATGTTGCTTCCTTACCCAGCATCATGAATGGACAGTGGGAGACTGACGTGCAGGGCCATGTCTTACCCCAGTACACTAGTGATGGCCATTTTGATTCCATTGACAGGGTTGATTCTTTCTTTCCTTGACCCCTGATCGCATCACAAGTATGAAATTTATTAAATCATACGTTAGTGTCATATATATGTACAGATGTGTACAGTATATATAAATATGGAATTATTATTATTGCTTGTTAATTCAGGTTTATTATCAATAGTATATATTTAAGATTAATTACATATAACTATATAATTCATTATATATTTAACATGATAATTCTTATGCCATTGCCCTGTTTCTGTACACAAGGCATTTTAACACATTTAAGATTACATTGCAGAATCACACATGAATGAGAAGTTTGAAACCTGTAATGATTCATTAACTAATGAAATGAACGAGAATCATTAGGCTGAATCTCGAGTACTGACCGATTCACAGATCAAATTAACAAGAATCATTAGAGTGATTTATTGGGTACTGACTCGTTCACAAATTACATGAACGAGAAACGTTAGACTGATTCTCGGGTACCGACTCATTCACAAATTGCATAAACGAGAATCATTAGACTGATTCTTGGGTACTGACTTGTTCACGAATTAAATGAATGAGAATTGTTAGACTGATTTATTGGGTACTGACTCGTTCACAAATTATATGAATGAGAATCGTTAGAGTGAATCTCGGGTACTGACTCATTCACGAATTACATGAACGAGAATCGTTAAACTGATTTATTGGGTATTGACTCGTTCACAAATTACATGAACGAGAATTGTTAAACTGATTTATTGGGTACTGACTCGTTCACAAATTACATGAACGAGAAACGTTAGACTGATTCTTGGGTACTGACTCGTTCACGAATTATATGAACGAAAATCGTTAAACTGATTTATTGGGTATTGACTCGTTCACAAATGAAATGAACAAGGATTGTTAGACTGATTTATCGGGTACTGACTCATTCACAGATCAGATTAACAAGAATCATTAGAGTGATTTATTGGGTACTGACTCGTTCACAAATTACATAAACGAGAAACGTTAGACTGATTCTCTGGTACTGACTCCTTCACAAATTGCATAAACGAGGATCATTAGACTGATTCTTGGGTACTGACTTGTTCACAAATTAAATGAATGAGAATTGTTAGACTGATTTATTGGGTACTGACTCGTTCACAAATTATATGAATGAGAATCGTTAGAGTGAATCTTGGGTACTGACTCATTCACGAATTACATGAACGAGAATCGTTCAACTGATTCTCAGGTACTGACTCATTCACGAATTACATGAAAGAGAATTGTTAGACCTGTTTATCAGGTATTGACTTGTTCACGAATTACATGAACGAGAATCATTAGAGTGATTTATTGGGTACTGACTCGTTCACGAATTACATGAATGAGAAACGTTAGACTGATTCTCGGGTACTGAGTTGTTCATGAATTAAATAAATGAGAATTGTTAGACTGATTTATTGGGTACTGACTCGTTCACAAATTACATGAATGAGAAACGTTAGACTGATTCTCAGGTATTGACTCATTCACAGATTACATGAATGAGAACTGTTAGACTGATTCTTGTGTGGTGACTCGTTCACAAATCAGATGTGTCGAGACTCATGAGTCAGGCGATTCTTGCACATGTGCTTTAAGCATCCAGTGGGGGGCAGCGGCAGTGAAACAGAAGATGATGACGACAACGTCACTCAGGGCACACATGCTCTTTAGCACTAATCCTATAGGGTTCCACTGAACCGATTCATATGATACATTGAAAAGATTCGTTGAAAACGAACAAATCGTTCCCAAATCGCCCATCATTACTATAAGCTGGGTGGCAGCATCCCTCTGATGGGGCACCCATTTGGAGTTGTTGTCTTAAGCATTCAAAGTTTGCTGGTCTGAATCCCAACCTCTCCACATTTAGACTGCTATCAAGTGACCCCCCATAGACAGGTGGTCTCCACTGAGCTAATGAGGTGACTTCTAAAATCAGTTGGCTGTCCCTGTGAGGATTTAGCAGTGTCATGTCAAAGGGGGTGAATACTTACAAGATCCTTTATTTTGTTTTATATTTGTAATTAATTTCAAGCACTTTACAGAGATCTTTTTCACTTCGACATTGAAGAGTGATTTACTGTTCATGTCAAAAGAGACAAAAATAAATCCACTGGCATTCAGTGCCCTATAACAATAAAATGAGAAAACATTCAGTACTTTTTATTGATAGTATTGGGGGACAAATGAGTTAAGGAGGGCTCAGGAATACTTGGAGGACCAATCGGGCCACCCTGTTTAATGTAAGAGTCCAAAAATCAGAAATTAACCAGTTGCGGGGGGGGGGCACAACAATGACAGAAAAAAAGGGGTCTTTATGCCACTAAGGGCAATGTGGCTTCTTAAAAGAGAGGGCTCTGTCGAGTATATCAGAGATCAGGGAATGACCTTCATATAAAGGGTCTTGTTCCCAAATGTGACCATTCCTTCTTGGGATGTCTGAGTTTATGTGGGCGTGACTGGAAAGGGCGGGGCTGCTTAGGACATTGTGTTGCCCTCACTGGGAGTGCTCTTGGCATCGTGGCGAGAAGAGAAGATGATGCTGTTAGCAACAGCGCCCCCTCTCACCCTCGAGTGGTATCGCTAGCATCAGCAGAGTCCAAAATGTGATCCTCAGGTGCCCATGCATGACAATAGATAGACAGGCATTGTAAAAAGCAAACTAATATTAAATATTTTCAGCAAGACAAAGATTCATTGTTGATGTGAAGGAGGTATGTGTGATTTACTCCAAGATTCTGTGAGATTCTGATTCAGTGTGTTACTTATATGAATACAAATGCCCTTCCAGAAAAGAAACAGCTATTGATTGCATCGCATTAGTTATGATGCAGAGTACACAGTTAACCATTTATGCCCTTTCTGCTGCTTTGCTTTACAGGTCATGAGCATGGTGTCTGGATTTGGGCCTTTAATCACAGCAGGCATTTTCTCAGCCACACTTTCCTCAGCCCTGGCGTCCCTTGTTAGCGCCCCCAAAGTATTCCAGGTAGGTCTAATTCTGGCTGTGGGCTTCTGTGAATGCTTTATATTATTTCTGTTGAAACCTTCTTTGGGGTTGGGGGCGGCAACATTGTATTATTTATATGGAATTTAATAAAAAATTAAACAACACAAGAAAGTGTGTGGCAGGGTGGCACAGCTGTTAACACCGGTGCGATAGAGTTCCTCTGTCAGAAGTTCGGGATTTCAGCTTCCTACCACAACTCATGTGTAGGTTGTGTTTGTTAGTGATGAGATGCTTGCATGAGAGTGCCCAGAAATGAATGGGTATCATATCCAGTTTAACCTGTGGGGTGCAGTCTTGCAGTCCCCCAATCCAAAAAAAATGTCAAAGAAGATAACAATATAAGGAAATGAAAGGCTTTTATTACAACTATAGTCCATATCAAAGTATTGTATAGGACATTGGAGGCAAAAACACAAAAAATGAAGCACTAAGGCAAAATAAAAAGACCTTTTACACCACCTTCTCCCTTCTTGTTCTCCTCTTCTTCTTCTTCCTCCTCACAGCCACTGTCCCCTCCTGATGCTCAGTTTACTGGAGCAATGGCCATTGGCTCCTTTTAAGTCAGATCCCTGAAGTACTTAACAGGGCACTTCTGGTCTCTTCTGAAGCACCAGACATAAACCCTCAAACTCCTGGGGGTCTTCTACTCAGAGCTCCCTCTGACTCCCCCAGATATCCTGGTCAGACTGCTGGCTCATCTTTAACAAAACAGCCAGATAGCCCTGCAACGGTCTCAATTACAGCCCCTGCTGCCAGCAGTTACATTAGTGGGGAGTTGGGAAGCTTAAATTGTGCACACCTTATAGTCCTTCCATTATGATAATAATTCAAGGGACTCTTTTGACTGCATCTCTACCTTCCCGAGCACTTTAAGACCTCAATTACCTTTACACCAGGTCTGGTACCCACCAAAATGGCCAAGAAAAAATGTTTTGTTGTGGGTGTTAGACAAGTGAAAGCAAAGGAATATAAACTATTAATGTGTGTGTATTTTATTGTTTTGCTGTGATATTTATTCATTATTACATTTGTCCACACAGGCTCTTTGCAAGGATAACATCTACAAGGCACTTTACTTTTTTGCTAAGGGCCATGGGAAAAACAATGAGCCAATCAGAGGATATGTTTTAACATTTGCCATTGCAGTTGCTTTCATTCTCATTGGTAAGTTAGAAATGAAGGTTTAGGAAAGAAGTAACTGTGCTGCTGATCTAAGACGAGTTAAAAGTCTAAGTAATCAATGTAGACCTAAGATTTAACGTTTACAGTGCACCATCTGTTGGAATGTATTTTATAATACATCTTGTAAAAAAAAAATAGCATTTTTCATTTCAATAGATGGTGCATCACAAACATTTGCAGTAGTAAAATGCATGTGATGCACCAGTTGTTGGAATGACAAATGTAATGCATTTGGTGCCATATTTACTGTATATGCCATTTGGTATGGGATTCTTAAAAACCATGCTAATGTGTGTGATTCATCTGTTATGATCGGTATAGAAAATGCAATGCAGTTTATTACTACAAATGTGTGTGATGCACCCCCTGTTGGAATGACAGATATGATGCATTTTATTACTACAAATGTGTGTGATGCACCCCCTGTTTGAATGACAACAACAACAACATTTTATTTATATAGCACATTTTCATACAAAAAAGTAGCTCAAAGTGCTTTACATAACGAAGAAAAGAAAAATAAAAGACAAAATAAGAAATTAAAATAAGACAACATTAGTTAAGATAGAAAAAGAGTAAGGTCCGATGGCCAGGGGGGACAGAAAAAACAAAAAAAAACTCCAGATGGCTGGAGAAAAAAATAACATCTGCAGGGGTTCCAGGCCACGAGACCCCCCAGTCCCCTCTGGGCATTCTACCCAACATAAATGAAATAGTCCTCTTTGTATATATATATGCATTTTATTACTACAAATGTTTTTGATGCACCATCTGCTGGAATGACAGAGACATAGCAACTGGATGGACACACACACACATAGACATGTATCTGTTTATTAAGGTGGATTACTGCTACTTAAGTTATATTAACAGCGGCAGTCAAAATTAAGAATTAATAAGTCAAATGGGAGAAGGAACTTCCTGCTGCTGGAGTATGTGAATTTCCCCTTCGGATTAATAAAGTATCTATCTATCTATCTATCTATCTATCTATCTATCTATCTATCTATCTATCTATCTATCTATCTATCTATCTATCTATCTATCTATCTATCTATTCTTGTTATTCTTTCCCTAATTAGCAAATTTTGAATGGTAGTTTTTAATTTTTAGTCCAATATATGTTGTAAAAATAAAAAGAGTCATTATAAAGATTTGGAGTGCCACCATGGTCTTCTGCGATGCTCCTTGTGTTGTGTGGGCCGTACCCCCCCCCCCCCCAAGAGGCGGGGCCAGCCACCCATCAGCACAAGGGACTGTTCTCAGCCTTATAAATACTGAGGAAAACCACAGTCCCTTGTGGTTCATTGTGAGTATATGTACTGTCGAGTTTCTCTGGTGATTATTCTGTGGTTTTTGTTGATTTCTGAATTATTCCGGACCTCTGAGCTCAGTCTTTTGACCATTCTTAGGATTTTGAATTGGGACTGTGTTTGCTTTTGGGATTTTTTAATTTGATGTAATTGCCTTCTTTGCCAGAGTAAAAATAAATATTTTTATATTTAAAAAAATTCCGCATTTGCACTTTGCCTCACTAGCCAGGGTTTCAAGGTTTTTTCCCCCTCTAGTGGGCATTGCGAGTGTTTTTGGGATGCTGTGTGCCTGAGAACTCTTTAGTTCATAACACCAGGGCTTCTTTCTTGGGTTGGAGCGGAAGTGAAGTCATTGATCTTCCAGGAGGAGTCACTCTGAACTGCGGTTGTAAAAGGAGATTGTGTTACTGAGAGTGACGACTTTTGATTTGGGCTGGAATTTTTTTACCTGGCTAGAGCCCTGAAGGTGTCTCTAAGTGCACGTACTTAGCAATGCACATTGTGAGTGTAATGAATGCTGGGTAGGCTGGAAGCTCAAATTGTTTATTAGAAACTAGCTGTGTAAGCCCATGCTGTAAAAAGCCTGGGCTACTAGAAACTTGACATGCAGAATCGGCAGTTTGGTTTTGCGGATGTGCTTGCCCCCCTTGTCTAGCAGCGGCTAAGAAAGTTTCTTTTTCTTCAGAGGTTTCGTTTTGTGGATGTGCTCGCCCACCCCGTCTCTCAGCAGCTAAGCAAGTTTTTGTCTTGTTTGTCTTTTGTTGGAGGTGTCACGTCGCTTTCTTTCAGCTTCATGCTGTAGCCTCGTACTTCTTTCTTCTTCCGACTCATTAACTTGGGGCCCCCTTGCTGGCTCTTTGAGCTTCATGCTATAGCCCCGCATTTCCGGGCCGGACAGACAGACAGACACACACTTCCACGTGTAGACGTTTTATATGTAAGTTTCATTATGTTGGAGAGTAGTGATGTGTTGCATGTTGATCAGCACATGCAAGTAAGAATTTCACTTGCATGTGACATTAAGGTTGCAATGTATTTATGCAAATAATATACAGTAAAACCTTGGATTGCGAGTAACTTGGTCTGCGAGTGTTTTGCAAGACGGGGAAAAATTTTTAATAAATTTGAACTTGATAAACGAGCGAGGTCTTACGATACGATTAGTACGTATACGCTCCGTCTGCCAAGCGTCACGTGATCACAGTTGAGCCCATAGTTCTCTCTCTCTTACTGCGGGATTGAGGGTAATCGTCTCCCATGCTCGGTTTCAGTCGGTGTGCCTCACTCATATAGTCAAAACCTGTACGAGCGGATACTGTTTACTATAGCATAGGGACCATGTGTGTGTGTGCGCGTAAAGCATTTTTTATTTTGTGTGCGAGCGATGAATCTGTTTAACGACAATGCAATGTCACATTTCCGCGAAATTCTCAAAAGGAGGCAAAAGCAACTGTCATTGGATTAGTTCCTTGTTAAAGTCGCAAAAAAAGAAAAAGATTCCAGTGAGCCAACAAACAGCAAGGATTCCGTTAGTTTGAGCCAAAGTCATCCTACACAATAACCCTCCTCCTCATCTTGTCCCCTTCACACCAGCCACGATTCTTTTCAAAGGTAAAGTGCAGGTTAATTTGTTTTATGTATTTTTACTTTATATATTGTATTAATCATTTTTATATGAATATTTTTGGGTTGTGGAACAGATCATCTGAGTTTCCGTTATTTCTTATGGGGAAATTCACTTTGATATACGAGTGCTTTGGATTACAAGTACGTTTCTGGAACGAATTATGCTCGCAAACCAAGGCACCACTGTAACACATACTGTTCAGTATATCCAGTTCAGGGCCACACAGGACTGGAGCCCATGTTGCCAGCTCTGGGCACAAGGTAGGAAAGAGCCTTGGGGAGGGTGCCAATCCTGGGTTTGCCCTGGCCTCACACGACACTGAACTAGATGTAAGAATTGGATTTGAGAATGTGATGTGTTATGACGTGAGACGACATGACATGATGTTAAGTTATGTGACATGACATGACAAATGTGATTTGGTGTAACACGATCAGTTGCAGGATGAAACCTCCTCCAGTTTAATGACCACAGGTTTAAGGCATAGACAGGCTGGTATGTCTTCAGTTGCATTGTGGTGGCAGTGGTTAGCGGTCACACCTCTGTGGTCCTGGGTTCAAATCCTGCCACCTGGTCATTGTCAACGTGGAGCTTGCACGTTCTCCTCATTTTTGCATAGATCTTTCTCTAAGTACTCCCATTTCCTTTCACATCTCAAAACACTTTCGTGTGGACTGGTGTTTTTTATTCTGACCCAACATGGGTTGGGTCCAAAGTTGGATATACTGATCCGCTGCAAGGGATTTAGTAGATTCACAAAACGGATGGGTTGCTTGAACATAATACTGTGATGTCTGGTGTACATTTCTGTTTTTCAGCTGAGCTGAACACTATCGCCCCCATCATATCCAACTTCTTCTTGGCTTCATACGCCCTCATCAACTTCTCGTGTTTTCACGCGTCCTACGCCAAATCTCCAGGTTAGTGCCTTTTGGAATCTACTTAAAGAAGAGAATTTAATAATCAGTTTATTACAAAAAGCATTGTGAGGTGTTACAAAATTGTCATGATCGTTAGAAGAAGATTTTCAAGGCAAAGCACTGCTTGAAGTGATAAAGTGAAGCTTGATAAAGATCAAGTTTTATTGGAATGTTTATTATCTACTGGTACACATATTAATACCGTTAACATATTGTCATTCATTTATGTTTTCTGTTTGCAGTCCGCTTACACGGGTCCTGCAGTTATTTTTATTATCTCGTGTACCTTTGGGTAAAATGGTGAAGTACTTACTGCTGCTGTCTGGTCACCTCCTTCCACATCTCTGTGAGTGAGTGAGTGTGCCCTGTGCTAGACTGGCACCACCCTCCAGGTTTGCTGTGGGCAGATGGATGAATGGATGTTGTTGTTGTTTTTGAGTTTAGCATGTGACAGTCTAAAATCCTATTGAACAAGCAGCGTCTAACCCTGAGCACTTCTCCTTCTGCAGGGTGGAGACCCGCTTATAAGTATTACAACATGTGGGTCTCTCTGTTTGGAGCCATGCTGTGCTGTGGGGTGATGTTTGTCATTAACTGGTGGGCAGCACTCATCACCTATGCGATTGAGATCTTCCTCTACATCTACGTGACAGTCAAGAAACCAGGTGAGACACTGTTGTGTTGTTAAAAACTGGCTGACGCTGTAAATCTTTGACCCAAGGAATCTGATTCATCGTCGTCCAACCCGCTATATCCTAACACAGGGTCACGGGGGGTCTGCTGGAGCCAATCCCAGCCAGCACAGGGCACAAGGCAGGAACAAATCCCGGGCAGAGTGCCAGCCCACAGGAATCTGATTCTGGCATTTATTATCCTACCAGTAATTGTACACTGCACGATAACGTGCAGCGAATACACTCGACTTGAGCATTCCTAGTTTTCCTACTCTTTCTCTGTACGTGGTCAGACACTGCGCCAGCGAATGAACTCACATAAATTTCATATTAATCAGAACAGTGTTGATCTTCCGGTGGCAGCACACTTTAACAGTAATGGCCACAGCATAAAGGATCTGAGGGTCACTGTGCTTATGGGTAATTTCAAGCTCCAACAGGAGCGGAGAGAATGGGAATACAAACTTATGCTTAAATTAAACACTCTACAAAATGGTGTGAACAGAGACAAGAGTTTTATGACCAGATATGTGACCGATTGACCTGCTGACTACATTAGTGGCCTATCTTACAGACAATGCACTTCAAAAAAACCTTACAGGACTTTATCTAGTGATGGTTATCTTATCTGTACATTTTATTAGTTCATTGTTCTCTTCTTCCAGGGTTAATTCATCTCAGGTGTATTCATTTTGCTAACATTTGAACAAAAAGGTTTTTAAGATGAAAGAAAAAAATCACTTTGCTGTCCCAAAATAAGCTAGAGTATTTTTCAGTTTCTTTGTTACACCTTGCCTGATGAAGGGGCCTTAGCTGCCTCGAAAGCTTGCATTTGTAATCTATTTAGTTAGCCAATAAAAGGTGTCATTTCACCCTACTTTTTCCCGTATCAATCTATGGCTAACACGGTACACTCTACTGCTCTGTACGTTTAGCATTTGTTTGCTCAGAGGTTGATGTGCTTGCTGCTTCCTGAGCGGCTCTTCTTTTCTCCACCCTAGCGGCCCGCTTCTTCTTTTCATTTGTCGGCATCTTTTCACGTTAAAACTGATTAAGTCAGTGTTTGTGTTGCAATTACTTAGTAAGTTTTCCTTAATTGTTCACTTAAGCTGGCACTTAAGTCTTCAATCTGCCTCAAAAATGATTTAAGATAAAAAAAGAGGTAGGGGAAGTGACGGCACCTGTACGCCGCCCTGCTGGCTGCTGCCGAGAGTTGATTCTACAATAAAATAAAATAAAAAGCAGAATAACCTTGGAGGTCAATCATCACCCCGAAAGCGGACGGTAGACGTCATGTAGTATGTGTGTTCCAAATTTCAGGTCAATCGTTCAAACAGTTTGCGAGCTACAGGTGATTTAAAATCCTGAACAGACAAACGGACAGCCACGGTAGCGTATTATATATAAAGATAGGATTTGTTTTAAAAAAGTAAAGAAATTTTAGTATTTATTTCTCTGTGCCATTTTGGTTTGCTATGAACGATCATGTCACTCTTTGCTATGGCTACCCATCTCATAATCCCCCCAGAATGCACGACGCATGATCCCTAAACCACTAGCTACGACTGAGTTTGTGTGTTTACAGTCCAAAATTTTAGATGCCAGGAGTAGCACTTGGGCATTTTAAAATACTCTTGTGATTGTCACTTGGAAGCAACAGAAATGTCCACAGACTGTAAAAATGAACCAAAATTGTAGCGCCCCCGAGAAACAAAATGCTGCCGCAAAAATAAATAAACACGAGGATAAAAAGTTATTAGAACTTGAAAAATGACAAACAAAGAACAAATGATAACTGCAGTGAACAAAATGGGCAGCATGGTGGCGCAGTGGTAACCTCGCTGTAAGGAGACAGGGGTTTGCATCCCGGGTCTTCCCTGTTTGCATGTTCTCCCCAAGTCTCTGTGGGTTTCCTCCGGGTGCTCTAGTTTCCTCCCAAAGTCCAAAGACATGCTAGTCGGGTGGACTGGCAACACTGAATTGGCACTGGTGTGTGTTTGTCCTGTGATAGACTAGCACCCTGTCCAGGGTTTGTTCCTGCCTTGCACCCTGTGCTAGCTGGGATAGGCGCCGTCAGGTTTGGATTAAGTGGGTTAGACAATGACATGACGGCGAACGACACCCCATCCATTATTCCACTAACTTTTTCTACTTTTCTCCATTGCACAGATGTGAACTGGGGCTCTTCGGCACAAGCTCTGACTTACATCAACGCTCTCAATGACGCCCTTGTGCTGACTGGCGTGGAGGATCACGTGAAAAATTTTAGGTAGCAACGTTTGTCTGTGTCATTGTCCGCATTTGTTTGTCATTTTTCCTGACTTTGTGTTTTTTCATATCTTCTTACATTAATGTTTTAAATGTTGGTGAATTTAAACTCTTGAGACAAGACGGCTTTAGTCTTAAGATTTCAGATTGTTGAATTATATTCATGTCTTTTCACGCCACAATATTGGCCCTGTCATTTTCACGTATGGTCACTACAGCATTCCTGTTTTGTCCTGGTAGAGCTCCATATTTCTCGACTTTCTCGTTTTGTGTTCTTTAATGTGCAGCCTTTATCAGAATGCCTCAAATCCCATAGACTTACCACCGTTTATAAGGTGTTGTACTTCATAACTTTTCTCCCCAACTTCCCTTCTACATCTATAACCTCAGGCAGTTACACAGAGTAAAAGACAGGTAGGAGTTAAGATACATTTTAAATAATGTATTCTTGATAATATTCATAAATAATAACAATAAGCAAAGTAATTTGAATATTGGCAACCATCCAATTAGTTGGTAGAAAATAAAACAAGAACCTGTTAGGACCTCTGCTTTCAAGAGGGTTGACTTCAGTTTCTGGTTTTAATGTTTGCTTTGTTAGCATGTGCCTGCTCTTTTTTTCTTGGTTTAATTCCACATATTTTCTACAAAAAAAATGAGCTCCTCTGATCTTCAACTCAACTGTTTTATGTGGTCACAGCACCTACATGTGCTTCTCTCCACTCTTACAGATGTCCAGATAAATGGCAGTTTTGCTCTTAAATGAGTTATTTGTATTCTAAGTCAGTGGAGGAGTGCCTTAAGCCACACATTCTTTGCAAGACGTGTGTCAAGTTCTCTGATAAACTGCACACACACTCCATAGCTCTTTGTGTTTCAACAGCCATTTCTGTCACATTTAAAACTAAGAGTCCATTACAACGAGCTACTGATTTGTGATGTGCCAAGCTGCTTGAAGTGAAACACAATTTATTATTCTGGGGCACCATATTTCAACCGGTAAGAAATTATCTACGTGGTGTAACCATGGCGTTAAGGTGCGTTCGGAGACTTGGTTAGCAGGTTTGAAAGTTGAAGCATTTTTAAGTTTTCTATCCATTTCATCAACAAGTTTGTTATTCCAGTTTTCTTTATTACATATTTTTGTAACAATTAGTCATATTTAAATCGAATATTATTATAGTACTGTCTTCCCTGCATGGAGTTTGCATGTTCTTCCCGTGTCTGTGTGGGTTTCCTCCGGGTGCTCCGGTTTCCTCCCACAGTCCAAAGACATGCAGGTTAGGTGAACTGGCGATCCTAAATTGTCCCTAGTGTGTGCTTGGTGTGGGGGTGTGTGTGTGCGTGTGTGCGCCTTGCGGTGGGCTGGCGTCCCGCCCTGCACCATGTGTTGGCTGGGATTGGCTCCAGCAGACTCCCGTGACCCTGTAGTTAGGATATAGCGGGTTGGATAATGGATGGATGGATGGATTACAGTACTGGTGATGTACATAAAATGCACCATCTGTTGAAATGAAAAATAAAATGCATTTTATTACTACAGATGTTTGTGATGCGCCATCTGTTGGAATGACAAATGCAGGGCATTTCATTACTTCAGCTGTTTGTGATGAGCCATCTGTTGGAATGATGCAATAACTTAAATACCAGCACACCACTCTGTTCACTTTCCGTGATTTGCGGGTCATTCTTAGTGCATTTAGTTATGAAGCCTTACTTTCTTTTCCTGACTTTTGATTCCTGGCTAATGTTTAGGATTTGGTGTAAGAACCTTACATGCATGTCTTTTGTTAATGTTTCTGATTCTGAACTCTTGCTATCTATTCTGGTTCACATTTTGGGTTTGATGTGAAAGCCAACATTTCTGTTTTTCTTAGTGTTTCTGATTGCAAACCCTTGCTATTTTTTCCCAACGTTGATTCCTGACTAACGTTCTGTCTTTGATATATAAACCTTTGTGCATGTCTTAATGTTTCTCATTGCCGTCACTTGCTGTCTTTTCCGAGTTTGATTTCTGGCTAACATTCTGGTTTTTGTGATCACTTGCTGTCATTTTTTGACTTTGATTCCTGGCTAACGTTCTGTCTTTGATATAAAATCCAGTGTGTGTGTCTTTCTTAATGCTACTGATTGCAAACCCTTGCTGTCTTTTCCTAAATTTGATACCTGGCTAATGTTCTGTCTTTGGTATAAAGTCCTATGTGTGTTTGTTAGTGTTTCTTATTACAAACCCCTGCTGTCTTTTCCGAGTTTGTTTCTTGACTAACATTCTGGCTTTTGTGATCACTTGCTGTCATTGTGTGAGTTTGATTCCTGGCTAACATTTTGTCTTTGGTATAAAGTCCTATGGGTCTTTTGTTAGTGTTTCTGATTACAAACCCCTGCTCTCATCTCCAAGTTTGATTCCTGACTAACATTCTGGATTTTAAGAACCCATGTGTGAGTATTTCTGAATGCTTCTAATTGCGATCACTTGCTGTCTTTTCCCAACGTTGATTCCTGACTAACATTCTGTCTTTGATATATAAACCTATGTGCATGTGTTAATGTTTCTCATTGTCGTCACTTGCTGTCTTTTCCGAGTTTGATTCCTGGCTAACATTCTGGTTTTTGTGATCACTTGCTGTCATTTTTTGACTTTGATTCCTGGCTGACGTTCTGTCTTTGATATAAAATCCTATGTGTGTGCCTTTCTTAGTGCTTCTGATTGCAGACCCTCGCTGTCTTTTCCCAACTTGGACTCCTGGCTAACATTCTGTTTTTAACGCAAGTGAAGTTTTTTTATTCTCGATTACATCCCCATTTTTCGAACCTTGTCTTTGATTAATTTCCTGGCCCTGTGTCTTCATGTGTCTGTCGCTGCTTAGTTCACTCCAGAGTGTTTTCCATCTTTTCTTATTCATACATTTTTTTTTCTTCCATATTGTATGAAATTCTTGCTGTTTTAATTATGATACTCCCACCCAAATACATGTCTCACTGTGCGATCGCCTACATCAGGTTGTAATAATGTCAATCTGGTGCTGTTAGCTCATTTACTCTTCATAATTGCTTCTTGGTTTTGTTTCAGGCCTCAGTGTATCGTTTTAACCGCCGCTCCAAGGACGAGACCAGCTTTACTTGACTTAGCCCACTCAATCACCAAGGGCTACGGACTCTGCCTCGCCAGCCAAGTGTTTGCAGTGAGTATTTTTTTTTCTAAAGTGCTAAAGTGATCAACATTCATTTTGTCCTTCATAAAGCTTACTGAATGTTTGCATGTTGGTGTAGAAGGCTCAGATTTGCTATTGTGGCCCATGCTTTTCAAACTTGCCCACAAGCAAACAGCAGGGTCTGGTGTTTGTGAACCCGAGTGACTGGCCCAGTCCAACTGTTTCACCGGGATGACCAGAATTTTGGGTATAAGAAGGACAAACAAAATTAGGGGAATGAAAATAGACAACAAATTGGGGGAATGAAAATAGACAACACCAGCCTCACCGACCCAGTAAAAGATACAGTACTTGAGATTCCATGTGTGAGCAATTGCATGCGAAGTGGAAACATTTTTATTGTATTTACTTTTTCTATACTCTTTGTCTTCTGCTCTCACTAAACTATACCTCGTAAAAAAGGGATCTGTGCTTTATATGCTTACTGGAATTTTGTACCAGTTGTAGTTGCCCTTTCTAATCAGCTCCCGTAAGAAGGAGCACAAAGCTGCGTCATCAGAGTTCTCCTTCATGTCTGAGGGGTCATCAATCCATCATGACTAATGCTGCTCATTCTGTCCATGGCATGTTGTCCTGGGGCACCTTTGGCCCAACAGTGGTGCCAGGATTTCATAAAAGGGGTGGCCCAAAGTTTGTCACGAGTGAGCCTAATTTTATTTTTATTACTGTTAAATGTACGTCCTTTTTAAAAAAAACTTTTTAGAAGTCCAGTGTAACCAGTTGGGGGCCAGTTTGGACACCCGCACGGTTGCCTGGGATAGTTTGGAAGGGTAAACCCTGACAGGGTACCCAGGGTGCACTTCAAGGAGAGGACTTCACTGTTTCGCCGTGATTCTCTGTGATCCAGAAGTGCATCCAGAGTATAATGCCATGGCAGTGGAAGTCCTCCTGGGTCGAACATAAAAGGAGGCATCTCACCTCTCTCGGGGAGTCAGAGTTGGGACGAGGACGGACAGCACTCACTGGAGAGAGGGGAGAAGGAGGAAAGAGAGAAGGAATTGCATTAATTGTATGGTGTGCCGAAGAAACAAACATGCGAAGGTACTTTTGTGAAAGTAAAAATCGCTTATTTTGAAACTGGGCTGTCTTGGTGACATTGTGCTTTGGGGTGCTGTTACGCCCCCTACAGGTCACACCAGTAATGTGCACAATGGGGCCTTTTAGTGTGTCCTCATGAGGAAAATTTGTAGCAAGTCACATTTAAAAAAAAAACAAAATGTACTGCACTTCTCTGTGGTGTTTAATAAGAGGTATAAAGAGAATCGATCTTCCTGGTGTGGTACAGATGATATGTTTTATGCAGCTGCACAAAGGAACGTAGGAAAACACCGAAGAAGGTTGAATGAGACTTTAATAAATATTCATTGTTTTCCAACCAAAAAACCCTTTATTATATGATGCCTTTCATATCTATCTATCTATCTATCTATCTATCTATCTATCTATCTATCTATCTATCTATCTATCTATCTATCTATCTATCTATCTATCTATCATGTAGTGCCTTTACGATCTCTCTGTCTTGCAGTGTATTCACTATTTATCTATCTATTATATAGTGTTTTTCCTATCTATCTTTCTATTTATTGTACAGTGCCTTTACTATATATCTCTTTATCATTCTATTACAGAATATAGTGACTTTACTATCTATCTATCTATCTATCTATCTATCTATCTATCTATCTATCTATCTATCTATCTATCTATCTATCTATCTATCTATCTATCTATCTATCTATCTATCTATCTATCTATCTCTATCTATCTATCCTATTTATTTATTTACTACATAGTGCCTTTAACATTTCTTTCTTTCTTTCTTTCTTTCTTTCTTTCTTTCTTTCTTTCTTTCTTTCTTTCTTTCTTTCTTTCTTTCTTTCTTTCTTTCTTTCTTTCTTTTAGTGTCCTGCCTGTCTGTCTGTCTGGTGCCCAATCCTATAAAATGTTTGCTTAAAGCCTCCATTTAAACGACATTATCATTTATGTTTGTATTTACATGCCTGAAGTTCATGAGGATATCATCCAAAGTTTCTTCTTCTTTATTCTGTTCATGAATAGGGACCCCGGAAGCAAATGGTTAAAGAAATGAACATCTCTATGGAGAAGAATCAAACCTGGCTGAACAACAGTAAAAGGAAAGCCTTCTATGCAGCCGTGGCCAGCGATACCTTCCGTGATGGCGTCAAAAGCCTTCTTCAAGTAGGTGTTTCCACTAAGATTTCCTAATGGAAGCGCATTAATGGCCAATGAGTGGATTCATTTCTGAAAGAAAGGCAGCAGGGAGGTGCAGTGGTTAGCCCTGCTGCTAACTTCTTCCAGTGGTTTAAGTGTGAGTGTCAGCCCAGGTGTGCCTGTCATGTTGACTGGTAGCTCTAGAGTGGAGGTGACTGGGCCTAGTGATAGACTGGCACCCCGTCCTGGTTTGATTCTTGCCTTATGCCAGATTCGGCTGTGATAGGCTGATGCTTTCCTGAAACTGAATTGGATTAATGAGTTTGGAAATGAGTAGATGGGGTCCAACTAAAATAGACTGAAGATCTCATTGTCATCAATTTCTCTTACTGTATTTCTTTTGTATAAACTGTTATTCCGGTTTATTCTAAAGAAATGCTGGCTGTCCATGACAGAAAACTGATCAGTGAGTTATTAACAGGCAGCAGCGCTTTCTGCCAATGTGTTAGACATGTAAAATATCTGGTGGCACTACTTTAAATCTGTCAGTGAATGAATTGCTTGTTACTTGGCGCTGCTGGATCCTGATGGCCACCCTACATAGGACCTCACCACTTGTGAAATGAGAGAAACCCTTTACAGGACTGAGATAATGAGTGTAATACTTTTAATATATTATTATGTTGATATAGTGTAGTTACTGATTATAACATGAAATGGAAACAATACAACAGCTATATAACAAACATCCACCACAACCTGTTATGCTTTAGTCAGAGTTCTTTCTCTGGCTGAGGTACAACTTAATGCCTGTCTCGTTCTCTTTTGATTCTTTTCTTTATGTTATTATTGTTATTTTCTTTTGCTCTGTTCCATACATTTTGTTGGTGGTTCCCTAAGAGGTGGGACCTCCTGCCCCTCACCGCCAGGAACATTCTCAGCCCTATAAAGGCGAGGATTTCCCACAGTTCCTGGTGGTTCATTTGATTGCGCTAAGGAGTTTTGTGTGTCTCTCTGCCTTGTTCTGTATTTTTGAACTTCTGCTCTGATTCTTGACCTTTCTTGGATTACTTTATTGTTACTGTGTTCACTTTGGATTGTCTTTTTGCATTCCACAGAGGTCCATATTATTTTAGAGCATTTCCATTAAATGTTTTATTTTATGAATATTCTGCATGGCCCTCTGTGTTACTAGCTGGGGTTTGTTGACACGATTTCCCCCTCTAGAGGACATTTTCAGAACTGTGCGATTTACATGACTTGGGAACTTTCGAGCGGCACCTTCCTACCCAAGTTAACTCAACAATATTAAAACTTACTTTTTAATGTACATTTCATCTTAAAATTGCAGGCTTCCGGTATAGGCCGCCTGAAGCCTAACACCTTGGTGATAGGATTTAAGCGCAACTGGAGAAGCGCCAGTGCCACAGATGTTCAGAATTACATTGGCGTGTTACAGTGAGTTTTTCTCCCATTTTAAAATGAGCATTTTGTTCCTCTCAGAGCCAATCAAATAATTTTTATTTTCTTTTTTGTTCAAGTGATGCATTTGATTTTGAATTTGGAATAATGATTGTCAGGATAAGCCAAGGATTTGACATTTCCCAAGTCCTACAGATGCAAGGTAGGTGAAAGCCCTGCTGTCTGCCATCATCATATCTTTGATTTTCCTGAACTAGATGTTTGCAAATATTCAACATGTTAATAATGAGAAGAAGTAAAAGCTCCTTATAGAAAATGTTCATTATTGTGAAATTGTACAATAAAATAGCTTTTCAACTTTAAGTCTGAACTTTTTAAGGATGGCATATCTTCAGTAATGATTTGATTATTTAAATATGATACTAGCAGTGATCACCAGTCACCCATGATTTAGTTCCTTTTTTTGTGCCCACTCTTTTATCGAAGGGATCCTGTAGTCTCAAAATATCTTCCCAAAAATCAAAACAAACAAAAACAAAAATTATAAAGCACAAACAAGAAAGAGTTTTGGAGAGTGAATCACAATGTTGTGCGTCACATAACTGTGGCACTGGTTTATAAAGTGCCAGCTAAGTGATGTCACACAGCATGACTTCCAGGAACTGTGCCCCTATCAGAAAAATGTCACTTCATGACTACAAAGTCTAAAATGCAGACTGGTGGCACAGGAAATACAAAACATAGCGGTAACAAAAGTCAAGTGTGTTTCAGAAAAAGAGATACAGTACAGTAAAAATACCAATTGTGCCACTAGAGGGCACTGTCGCTCCTCTAACCCGAAAGACAAACGCCCAGGACACCAGGTAAAAGCACCAAGAATTATTCTTTTAATTAGTTCTTCTGTATATAGTGCCTTTAACACTAGAATTACCAGAGCCTATGCAAAAACTCGTAGATCCATCCCACCTTAAATCGCTTCTTAAATCTGTTCGCACCTCTCTGTCATCGTCTTTTGTCTTCTAAATATGCAGATAAAGACAAGCTGCAAACAGCTGACTATTCCATCCCCCCACCGACTTAGAACGTACACGAACGTCTCCCAACTCATGCCTTGATTGATTATCTGGGAGTGAAGTGGAGTTAAGTGTGGAAATAATAGATTGTTATTTGGAACAGACGCATTTCATATGTGTTCTGTTTCTACAGTAATCTGTGTAAACACATTTTTAAAACAGAAACGTTTTTCATATTCTAGTAGTAAATGACAAAATGTAGACATAAACTATATAATGTATGAAGCCTGTAGTCCAAATATCAAAGAAACACTTTCACGAAAGGTACAAATATAACAGAACAAGTGTGCTTTTATTCAAAAATATAACTGCAGAAAAAAAAGCCACCTTAGTGTGCGACACAACAGAATCAGTTGCTGACTGGGAATCAAAAGGTCACGAGTTCGATCCTGCACGACTCCCTTTTGAGAAGTGAACTGCTCTTATTTTAGAATAAAAAGATACATTTGATTCAGTCTGTAACAGCCGGTGTAATTTATGATATTTGTAAAGGTTAGCTTTGTTTTTGTTTTTTTCTATTCACTTTTCATTCTCTCAGTCGCGTTCAGGATCCTTCCCTACCCCATCTGACACTGCTGTTATTACATAAAGACGCGCTATAGCTCTGCAATGTATCACGATACATACGACCGCATTTTTTTTTTTCCCCCAATCTTGCCAGTCCCCACATGTTGCTGTATGCTGTTTCTTTTGTACTCCAGGAGATGCAGAGGAAAGCATAGTAAAGAGCAGTAACTTCAGCGCTATATCATCAGACACTCCCCATCTGACACTGCTGTTTTCACATAAAGACGCGCTTTAGCTCACCCAAGGAGCGCCTTTCCTACATTTACGACATGTGTACTTGTTGCAGTGTACGCACCTCTCTGTGCTATGGTTCCTATTACACTGAACAAGCACCTGTAATTTGCAGCTGTATTCATTATCTTAAAACAAATATATGTGACGTTTTGAAGAAATCATTTTATGACGCGAATAGTACCAATCAGAAAACATCGTCGAAGTAATGCAATATTTTTTGAAAATGAACAGCGTCAGATTGGGTGTGATTTATACCAGATCAGAAGCTGAATAAGCGGAATAAACTCCTGTTCTGACTCTAAGTAAAAAAGCTGAATTAATCAACAGAAATAACGGCGATCGACATTTTAAACTTAACGATTTACAGTGCATACCAATTTTTTAAATTTTATGTTCGTTTGAGGCTACAAAGAAAAAAAAAACACTTCCTCCCCAGTAGGGAATCGAACTCGGGTCTCTATGGAACAGCAGGGCTGCCGTGCTTTGTGTCAGCAAATCTCAGTGTCACGCCACGAAAGATGTGACCTCCTCGAACCTTTTGTGAAAGTGTTTATTTGATGTTTGGCCATCAGGCTTCACACATTCTATAGTTTATGCCTACATTTTGTAACATTTATTACTAAAATATGAAAAAGTTTCTGTTTTAACAATGTGTTTATACAGATTACTGTAGAAATGGAACACACATGAAATGAGAGTGTTCCAAATAACGATCTATTATTTCCACTCTAAAACTCCAGTTCAGTCACTCCCAGATAATCAAACAAGGCATGAGCTGGGAAAGCTTTTTGCGATGGTGAGGGATGGAATAGCCGGCTTTTTGCTGCTCGTCTTAATCGGCACATTTAGAAGACAAAAGACAGGTGAGAACGGTTTTAAGGTGGGCTGGATCTATGGATTTTTTCGTAGACTCTGGTAATTCTAGTGTTAAAGCACCACAGCCACAATACACAGGCAAGTAATATAATAAATACAATAATTATTCTCTCCTCCACACCTCCCAGCAAGCTCTGTCAACTCCCTCCCAACTCTGGCTCACTTGCTGGGTTCCCAACAGTCCTTTATATAGTCCTTGATCCGGAAGTGCTTCCATTCTTCCTCTCGCGTGACTTGCCAGTACTTCCGGGTCAAATGGAGGGCTTGAGTATTCTTCATCCCAGAAGTACTCCCAGGACAGAAGCCCTGAATTACTTCTGGGCTATACTGGAAGTAAAAATCCCAGTGTCTCCCAGCAGCGTCTCCTGGCGGTACCCACGGTACCCAGCAGGACTGTGAAGCCGAACTCCATATCCCATGGTGCCCTGCGGGAATCGGTGGTACCGCTATGCTGCAGGGACATCTCCATCTGACGTCCAGGAGGAAAGTAGTTTCCCTCAGTAGTTGCTTTTCCCCATCTTTCTCCTCTATGGGCGTCCCGGCCGTCTGCCACACAACACATATGAGTTCTCTGATGGCTTTTGTAAAGATGCAAGGACAATGTTAAAGTTTTAAGGCACCTTGAGGCCCACCCTGTATACAGTAAGTGCAAAAGCTCAAAAAAGCAAAAGAAACGTGTGTGTAAATACAAAAAAACGAGTCCTCCTCGGACTATCACCTTAGGTTGACTGCCCAAGATGGCAGCTCTTCCATATTTCAGGCATTCTGGGAGGAAAAAGTGGGTCCAGATGGATGGACCCCAGCAGTGTTGTCAGAGGTGTAAAGGTGTCAGCCTTCCTTTCTGCAGAAGGAGGAAGGAGAGAAAACATTATTATATAGCGCCATCTCCTGTCTCTTCAGAAAATTACAATCACTCAAGCCTTGAAGGTGTTTTCCGTGCGCACACACGTGACACTTTTCACGTCCACAAAAGATGTTTAGGTGTGTCTGAAACCGTTGACGTGCTTTAACTCCACATGCATCTGGCTGTTATTTAGTATTTTAAATAAGATCTTTTAGTGAAGGATAATAAAAATCACCGGACTCATTTCCCGTCACACACAGACATTTGGTTTAGCTGACAGCCATGTGTTGTGATTGCTGTTGACTGACTGACTGACTGACTGTAAGATGAGGATTGGGAGAGAGATCATACAGGCCTGGGAACTAACTGGGTGCCCCGATTACTAACAGGAACATCCATCCACGCAGGGAGGACCCGGGAAGCGAACCCAGGTCTCCTTATTGGGATGCAGCAGTGCTACCACTGCACCACCGCGCCGCCTTCTAACAGAAACAAGAAAAAGAAAAATGTCCAAGCAGAACTAGGGACCTCTTGCGTCTCCTGTAGCCTAGGATTATGGGCTTTCTGGGAGAATCTCTCCTACTGATTGAGGCTTCCCCTTGTGGATCTCCATGCTCTCTGAATGCATGTTCAACTTCCAGCACTGCTCTCCCTTAAATTGCTCCCGGGATGAAAGAGGCAGGACCTGTGGGGTGTCACCAGTCCAGGAGTGACGTCAAGAGTTTGTCTCAGGACTCATCTGGTGTGGGTGGGAGGAAAAGGAAGTGTTAACAGCTGAGATCCCTCAGTCATTTGGGTTTGGGTTTACCTTACCTGAGCCCTGTTGATGCTCCCTCTGTGCACTCATATGACAATACCATGCGTGGTTATCTAGATTGGAATTGTACTCTGTTGTGAAACCTTTCCTCTAGAACTGAGCTGCTGTAACGCCTCAGTGTCCTTTCATCATTAATAAAGCCTTATCTTGTCCTCTCTTATCTTGCCTCACCCTATCTTATCTGTGTTTTCTTGACTTCTCCTCTCATCTTATCTTAAAGTGTTACTGGCAAGGTGCTGCTAATTATGAATTGAAACTAATGTTAGCTTGATGGGCCCATCATTTCCCATCGTTAAGACTTTCCCTGTGGCTCCATTTGTTATGGCAGTCAAATCTCTCCATAACCAATTACTTGTACCTATTTTGTAATCGCCTTCTTGTCTATTCCATCTGGTGTTTTATATGTCGACTTGATGTCTAAATAATTCCATAACATTCATCCTGCATTTGAGTGTCTACCTTATTATGCGATGTTGCTATCTAAATCATACTTCTAATGGTGGTCTTTACGAAAGTCACTTTATTGAGGGATGGTTGCATTTATTCTTGATCTGAGCAGCCATACTTTTAACCTGGCGTGGAAATCTATTGCTTGTTAAGTTAATGCTCTTCTGTCTTAACTTACAGAGGAAATGGAGAAACTGGAACTAGAGCAGCAGGCACTCGATGCGGCCATCAAGAGGGAAGAAATGAATCAAGAGAACACGGGAATTCGCAGATTGTTCAACAAAGCTCACAGATATCATTTTTCCCGGCAGAACGCAAAAGGTACTTCTTCTCTAGTCAATTGTTTGTCTGTGTTTGCATTAAATTTGCGGTCTGGGGGTCTGTCCGGGAATGACAATGACTGCTTCTCATGAATCTGTGTTATGGCTTTCCTGAAGCAAGTGGATTGCATTTTTGGAGTTTCCTGTTTTATCTCTCTATTATAAAAAAAATCTTGGGACGAGATGACTTTTTTTCCTGCAACGAGACGTGATCTTTTGAAGAGAGTAACTTTTAACGTCGAACGTCGCGAGACAGTCAAGTCACATCATATTTACAACCTTTGGAAGCAAGTCCCATAAGACGGTGACTTTTGCAAGTCACGTCCTACTTACAACCATTTTCAAACAAGACCACGGTCATCTAACCTCTCAGTTGATGGATCGCTCTTGGCAGACACACATCCTTTGCTTTCAGCTCTTAAAAATTGTATACGTTTTAGCTGACATGTCAACGGCTAAGCGAAGGCGAAAGAGCAGCGTGTCGAAAAGAGACCCCAAAGCGTTGGAGAGAAAAGAATGCAAAAAAGAACAAAAACAATCTATGTGCAAATTCTGAAAATAAGGAAGTAAGTAATAATCAGCCCATCCCATGAGACTAGACTTTGTGCCAAGAGATTTAACCACGCCTGGGGCCGGAAAAAGACAAAGTAGAACATCGTAAAGAATTCAAAAACGTTGGCGCGATACACATGCAGAGCAGGTTAGAGATAATGGAAGTGGGAAAATTTGAAAGTCTCTAAAAAAATGATAGTAAAGTTCGCATTACCGCAAACAAATGGAAAATATTACTCGGTGCTCCTACTCTGTTCAATACTTGTATGGACTGGGTGTTGGTTAGGGTCGTGGGGTCCAGCGGCTGTGGGGCAAGAGAGTTGGTGAAGAGAGATTCACGGATCTTGACTTTGTTGACGATGCTATGATCTTCGTGGAGTCAATGGAGGCCCTGATCTGGACGTTCAAGAGACTGAATGAGGAAATCTGAGTGTCTCGGCTTGTGAGTGTCCTGATAAAAACCAACATCAGACCTTTAATAACCTCTTGGGCACGGCCATCAGCAGTGTGTCTGTCTGTGGAGAGAGTGTCGACCTCGTCAAGAGGTTTACTTACCTCAGGAGTGACATTCATGTCTCTGGTGACTCTTCCTATGAAGTCAATAGATGGATTGGGAGAGCATGGGGGCGTCATGAGGTCACTTTAAAGGGGTGTGTGGCGCCCCTGATATCTCTGCAAAAGGACGAAGGTCCAAGTCTTTAGAGTCCTGGTGCCCCCAGTTTGTGAGACATGGACTGTATCCAGTGACCTGACACGAAGGCTGGACTCCTTCAGTGCTGTGTATCTCTGGAAAATCCTTGGGTACTATTGGTTTGACTTTGTGTTGCTCATGGAGTCCCGAATGAGGCATTACCTGCATTGTGAGGGAGCGTCAGTTATGGCACTAAGGCAATGTGGCGTGTTTCCCTGAGGGTGATCCGTCTCGTAAGATCCTCATTGTTAGGGACCTGATTGGCTGGACCAGGCCAGGGGGTCGCCCACATAACACCTTGCTGCGGCAGATAGAGGGTCATTTCCAGAGGGTGGGACTGGACTGCGTGTCTGCCTAGGGGGTTGCCAACTGGGATCCTGAGTTGTTTTGTTGTGTGGTGGGTGTGGCAATGCACTGTACCAGTGCATGCTCCCCAACTTGACTTGACTTGAAATAACGGAACATCGAAAAGAGATCGAATAGTGTTTGAGGATGTCGGGGGGAGAAGAGAGACAAGGCAATGAGACAAAGAGTAGAACAGTAGAACTGCTGCAAAGGCTTTTAAATGTTTGAAGCGCTGTGTGAGATGTAGATCATGGGGCACAGCAGCAGCAAGCCAGCAGCTGATCAAGCAAAGTGGAGGTAAAAAAAAAAAACCTGTATTTGTTTCCCATTGTCTCACCGTTTAAGAGGGGGTTTCAGAGGAGCGACCGCATCTCCTTGGGGTGCGTTCAGCCCCCCTCTTCACAATGGCGCATAGCGCTGGCGGAGGGGGGGGAAGTTGACGAGCAAAGCAAGCAGGGCGTGAAGACCCCTAGTTTTATTAATTTTTATTTTATTATTACGACAGTGACTATCATGATTTGAGGCTTGTTATGATTATTTGTTTTGTTATGACGGTGTTCTCACTCGATGCCATTTTTGACTATGAGATTTGCCATCACGGACACAGTTATTTTGCATTATTTCAGCTGTTGTGACACTTCGATGTTTAGAGTTTTGGAGTCATTACTATCTTTGTGATGGGCAGTGTGAGTATGTGTGTGATGTTGTTATTATATCGTTGTGCGGTTAACAGTGTGGAATTCTTGTTATTTTGGCTTTGGGATAACCTCACTATTTCTCAAGGTTATTTTTTTTTTGACACTGAATTCAACTTCTTGATTCCAACTAATTACCAGATCATTAGAAGATGGGTAAAAAGGCAGAACCAAAAAAAATCTGTATGGAAAAATCAAACATTAGGACCAAAAAGGAAAAACAAAGCTGAAAAGTCAAAAAGTCAAAAAACAATACAAATTAACTAAAGTTGAATCTTTTTAAGGCAATTATTAGATCCATGCAGGGATCCCAACAACAGTTGTCATTTTATAGCGGAGGTTTTCTGACTTCACTTGCCGTGTTGTCAGAGGTCACATGTATGTTAGGACCTCACACTAGAAAAAGCGAACAAAATGAATGGAAACGACCAGGTGAGGAAACATTAAGCAAGCCAGAAAGTCGCAAACAAGTATCAAACCTGTGTTTCTTCTGATTAAATATCTCAAACTGAGAATCAACACAAGAAACAGAAGTAGTATTTTGATTTCCCAGTTCCTGACAACAACTTATACGCATGTACACAGGGTTTTGGTTTAGTTATCCGTAAAATCGGATGTTCGTGCATCAAAGAGACCAAATGTTTTACGGACGCTCTGATTCTACCGCCACTGTTATGATGGCCACAATAGGAATTAGAAGGAGCAGAAGAAAAAGGCCAAAAGATCACAGCCAAAAGAAGCAAAAAGCTTATAACCAGAAAAATCAGTTAACCAAGGAGACAAAGCACAACTTGGAATCAAAGTTACAATCACAAAGGAAATTCAAATCAATGGGATAGGTTAGCGTTTGGGAAAATAACAACAACATTTATATCTATAGTACATTTTTCATTTAAAGAATGTGGCTCAAAGTGCTTTACAAGATGTCGAAGGGAAAGTTACAAGAAAAGAAAAAAGAAATAAAATGTAAGAATATTAATGAATAGGTAACACAAACTTCTAAAACATCTACTCTCTCTATATATAAAATCCTAACCCTAAAAGTGCAGTGGTGACGTTTTTATGTGACGTATTTGTCACGCTTTAAATCGTTCTTATTTTAAAACCTACATATATATGTTTGGTATCATTCTTTTCAGAATTTATCGAACGTTAATGTGATGTTGTTAGATTTTCAGATTCTTATTCTGTTTTTAAATTATAAACTAAAAAATATCAAGAACTTGCATCCCATGAGACGAGAGTTTGTACCAAAAGATTTAACCACGCCCGGGGCCGGAAACTAAAGACAAAGAGTAGGGCAGCTGCTGTACAGGCTTTTAATTGTTCAAAGCGCCACGGGAGATGCAGATCACATGGCATGGCAGCAGCAGCAGCAAGCCAGCAGCTGATCGAGCAGAGAGGAGGTAACAAAAAACTGTGTGTTTCCCATTGTATCACCATTTAAGAGGGGTTTCGGAGGAGTGGCTGCGTTGCCTAGGGGTGCATTCAGCTCCCAACTTCACAACGTGTGCGGCAGAGACACGAAGAGGCTGGCCCATAGCACAGGCTTAGGGTCAGCGAGTGAAGCGAGCAGGGGGCGATCCCCCTAGTAAATATCTAATTAGTAGAAGGATTGTTTCCTTATATGCACTATTGGTGCAATATACAATTTAGGTGCATAACAGCTAGAGACCGCCTCACCACTTTTTTTAAGCTTGGCTCTTGGAATTATCAGCAGACCACCACTTGAAGATTTAAGATTACGACTTGGGAGTGCAGGGTGACAGGCATCCCAAAGATTATTTAAAACTTATTTATACACCATTAGTAGTATTTTAAAGTTAATTCTAAATGACACGGGTAACCAGTGTAACGATGCTAAGGCTGGTGTGATGTGCTCAGGTTTTTCTTTTTCTAGCTAGGAATCTGGCTGTTGCATTCTGCACTAATTGCAAGTGATTGATGGACCACACGTATTCAGTAAGTTTGCCCTCAAAGTCAGCTGATTGTGATAAATTGACACGTAATGATGACGCTGTACGCTTTGATCCAGTCACCAAAGTAATAAGAGGTGCACTGTTGAACCTTATATACAGTGGCTGCGAAATGTGACAAGATGGTATTGTGAACGGCCATTAAATTGAAAAATTGGTTTTTAAATCAAAGCAAAACAAGTCAAGCACCTACAAAACATACGTGAAACCCTCGTTAAATAATTCAGTGATGTAAAAATCATAACACCAATACAGTGATCCTCCGACCTATCGCGGAAGTTACGTTCCAGACCCATCAGCGATAGGTGAAAATCCGCAATATAGAAAGACCATATAAATAAACAATTTTTTTTATAGTTTAAGCCTTAAAATACGCCACCCACACGCTTTAAACTCATGTAAACTTATTAAAACACATTTTGTAAACACATATGATATGTGGATGTCAGGCTAAGGATATGAGTAACATAATAATAATAATAACAATATAATAATAATAATGTAGCGTACCATCGATTTCATTCAAGCCGTAATGGAGAGCAATTTCCGCGTAATGCTTTCCTTCCCTTCTTAGAAGATGCAAGATGCTTGGGACATTTAAAACAAAACGAAATGTTTACAAAAAGTTTGCTTACAACAATCGGACCACAAGCAAGGTATGCGATACGCAGAGAACTGAGGGGACCCACTTGCTGTTCTTGCGAGATCATACCACGTTAGCAGCAGCCAATCAGAGCCCAAGAGAATGAAAATCCCGCTCTGATTGGTTGAGTCTCCTCTTTCAGCCAGTAACGGGCCTTGTAAGAAATCATCTGGGTACTGTAACGTGAAACTCTTTGTCTACCGTAATGACTACAGAAAACCGTATGCTTTGTTATGAATTGACTGCAAAGTACGCTACAGGTACGATATCTATCCATCCATTATCCAACCTGCTACATCCTAATTACAGGGTCACGGGGTCTGCTGAAGCCACTCCCAGCCAACACAGAGCGCAAGGCAGGGAACAAACCCTGGGCAGGGCGCCAGCCCACTGCAGGGCACGCGCACACACACACACACACACACCCACCCACCAAGCACACACTAGGGACAATTTAGTATTGCCAGTGCACCTAACTGCATGTCTTTGGACTGTGGGAGGAAACCGGAGAACCCGGAGGAATCCCATGCAGACACGGGGAGAACATGCAAACTCCATGCAGGGAGGACCCAGGAAGCAAACCCGGGTTTCCTAACTGCGTGGTAGCAGCGCTACCACTGCGCCACCGTGCTGCCCTACAGATAGGATGTACTTATTGAATTTTTCTGTAATATAGCGGGGGCACGATAGCTGAACCGTGATACAGCGGGGATCACTGTAATGCTAATTACAGAACCACTGGGACCACATTAAACACAAGGTCCAGATTAAATATAAATGCCAGATTATGAATCTTTGCCACAAAAAGAGCAATAATGGGACTTTAAAATGTTGTATGAGGTTGTCTTTAGCACCCTTCAGGATTCAGGACACTGACCTCCGTAGTCAAAGCAACATGGCGGTGTACAGGAATGACGGGACCGCAACATGGTGAACTAAACATAATACAATATTTAAATAAAATATATTAAATAAAATTCATACGAATGGGACGGTCAGTCATTATCCAACCTGCTATATCCTAACACAAGGTCACAGGAGCCAATCCCAGGGCGCAAGGCAGGAACAAACCCTGGGCAGGGTGCCAGCCCACCACAGGGCACACGCACAGCACAATTTAGGATTGCCAATGCACCTTTGGACTGTGGGAGGAAACCCACGGGGGGAACATGCAAACTCCACACAGGGAGGACTAACTGCGAGGCAGCAGCACTACCACTGTGCCACCGTGCCGCCCTAGAATAGGACAGAATTATTAATAATAATAATAATAATGCATTTTATTTATAGGGCACTTTACATTAGTAGTAAATCTCAAAGTGCTACATGAAAAGTTTAAACAAAGGCAAAGCAAGATAAAAACAGAGATAAAACAACAATAATGGTAACATTCTTGTTAATAAGCTTTCCTAAATAGAAAAGTCTTTAGCTGTTTTTTAAAACAGCCCACAATCTGCTGTGTTCTCAGGCTCTCTGGTGGGACATTCCAGAGCCGTGGAGCAGCAGTTACAAAGGCTCGGTCACCCATTGTATGAAGTTTGGTCATAGGGAGGTGAAGGTGGTAGGTATTTGCAAAACTGAGGTTTCTTGCAATGGATTGTAGTATAAGGAGTTCTTTAAGATATTGTGGAGCATTTCCATGGATACACTGGTGAGTGAACAAACAGAGTTTGTATTCGATACGGAGATGGATAGGGAGCCAATGAAGTGACCGAAGGATTGGTGAGATATGTTCATATTTCCGCACCCTCATCAGGATTCTTGTAGCACTATTTTGAATTTGTTGGAGCTTTTGAAGGCACTTGTTGGGTATCCAGATGAGGAGTGCATTACAATAGTTCAGTATGGATGAGACAAAGGCATGAACCAGCTTTACAGCATCACAGAGGGAGAGGTAGGGTCGGAGTTTGGCCATGTTTCGGAGATGAAGGAATGCAATTTTACAAAGGTGATGGACATGTGTATCAAATGACAGATGGGAGTCTAACTTGACACCCAGATTTGTAACAGAAGGGGAGAGGGTAATGGTACGGTCAGAAAAGGAAATACAGTTTACAGAGGAACGAAGTTGATGGGGGGTGCCAATTAAAAGAGCTTCAGTTTTAGTGCTGTTCAGCTTGAGGAAGTTCTTGGACATCCAGGCCTCAATCTCATCCAAGCAAGAGGAAAGAGTTGATAGAGGTGTAAGAGAAGTCAAATTCAGTCTCACATAGAGCTGCGTATCATCAGCATAGCAATGGAGTGAAACTCCATGCTTGCAGATGATGTGACCCAGGGGTAGCATATAGATATTAAAGAGGGTCGGCCCAAGGACTGATCCTTGTGGGACCCCACAGGTGACAGTGTGGGTACGAGAGTTAGCATCCCCCAAGGTCACATACTCAGCCCTATCTGTAAGATAGGACTCGAACCACTCCAGAGGAATGCCAGAAAGTCCAATTATATAGTGAAGACGATGAAGGAGAATATTATGATCTACCATATCAAATGCAGCTGTGAGGTCCAGGAGGATAAGGAGTGATGGAGAGCCCTGGTCAGCAGCCATCAGGAGGTCATTGGTGACTCTGACCAGAGCAGTCTCTGTACTGGGAGAAGTTCGGAAACCAGATTGAAATTTTTCAAACAGATTGAATTTTTTGAGGTGATCCTGAAGCTGGACCAAAACAACCTTTTCCAAAACCTTAGACAAAAATGGAAGGTTGGAGATCGGACAATAGTTTGCTATCACTTCAGGATCCAAAGAGGATTTTTTTAAATGAGGTCTAATTTTTTGCAGTTTTCAAGGCCAGTGGGACTAAGCCGCTCTGGAGAGAGTGATTAATGATATCAGCAATGAGAGGGCTTATATCTGATACATTAGCTTTTACCAGAGGAGTAGGAAAAGGGTCCAATGAACACGTTGAAGGCCTCATCCTCTGTATGATGCCCTCAACTTCTTTAACTGTGGTACAGAGGAAATGGGAAAGGCAGCCCATTGAGTTTGGGATAGAAACATCCAGAGATAGAGGGCTGGAAACAGACAATGAGGAGCGGATGAATAAAAAAGAAAGAATTGTAAAAATACAGAGCACACCCGAGTTGGGAATTGCCAAGCAGTCCAAGGGCAGTAAGCCCTGCCATATTACTGTCTTGAATCAAAGTGCCATAATACGACAAGTTGCGTCTCTGTGATTAACGTCACATTATAACGAAGTTCCCACTCCTGCTGTTTGCAGTAAGTCATTTCAAGCATTTCAGGAAGCTGTAGTAAACTCAAAAGATGGCACACGACTCACATGATAGACCTTTATTATTCATTTTTTTTGCTGTTGAGGTATGGCTTAGCTCCACGTCTGGCATCGTCCCTTCAAATTTATTTTGTTACAGACTGACAGGGTTGGTGAAATATGACATGCCAGGGGTTCAGTGGTAATTGTTAAGACGCCTATTCTTCTTTCATATCTTTGTGAGGAGATAAAGAAAGCTGCCTGCGAACTTCTCAGAAGTCAGAAGGTGTCTCTCCAGAGAGAGCTGTCTGGCAGCCTCTGCTCAGATAATCTGCTATCTCGATTCTGAAAAGTCTGAGAACAGAGCAGGGAGAGACAACACTGCAGCCATCAATATCCAACACAGGCAGTTCGGACAAATTAGCCCAGTAATGTGCTTTTCTTTTCGGCATCAAAAATCGAAAATACACATATAAAAAAGAAAAGGGGTAGGCTGCTATGCCTCGAGACCAAGTTTCATTTGACATGGAGTGTAAAATTGCTTCAACATAACATATTTTGCAGGTAAAATGAATGTGCTAGGGCTAATTCTCCATTTTTCTTTCATTAAAGCTGAATTTATTAGATATGTAAATAGTTTGTGAGAGGGGACCCAAAAATTCCCATGATCCTTTTGATTGCACCGGATTAGGATATAGTTGTTGACTATGCTGCTAGGTATTGTATGCCTACAGTCTTGTTAATAAATCTGCCAGGTGGCATCATGCCGAGTTGATCAGGCGTGTATTTCTGACATTTATTCTACAATCGTGTGTGTGACTTTGGATAATTTTTTTTGTACAAGCCAAAAAAGTGCTTCAGGTAATATCAAACTTGAAGACAATGATCACGTTTTCTCCAATAATGGACTTAATAAAGAGTTTGTTCCCTGTGAACAGCCTGTTAATTAGCAACACTACGTACTCTGCCAGGCTGGCAATGTTTTTTTTGGGGTGCTGCTTTTGGCAATCACTGCCCCCTACCCCCATTCTCAGTGAAGCAACAGCCATACCACCTGAACTTCAGAACAGGTCCTCCAAGCTGAAGCTAAGCATGGCCAGGCCCGGCCAGGACTTGAATTGGAGACCATTGTCACACAAATGAGACATACTCAGCTAAAGGTTTGGGGCAGCCACACGTATAATCTGGTATCCTGGCTGCAAAGTCGTTTTTATGAAATAAACAGCACTGATGTGCATACAATTGAGTCCAAGACAAGACTGAGGAATTAGGAAAAAGGGCAGGGTTTTAAAGGGGAAGACAGGAAGTGAGGTCATAAGGATCAGGGTCGTGTTCGTTCTCCATTGGTTCGAGCCCAGACGTGACGACAGAGGGGCTGGAGCCAGTAAGGTCTCCTTCCATTGGCTCGGTCCCGGAAATGATGTCACGAGAGCCAGGTGGAATCTCCTGGGAATGGTCTGCAGGCAAGAGAGAAAAAGAGTCAGTGCACTCTGCCACCTCCCGGCATGTCTCAGAACTACCGTCACTCAAGCCCTTTAGCTGCCTCCCATGCGCATGTGTGTGACACCATCTAGGAAAAGCTTGGGTTGCTGCTTGGTGAGGTTAGCAGGGGGTGCTTACCTTGTGTTGTGGTGTGCAAAATCTGTAAAGTTTGATCTATATTTTCATTATATTTTGCTCAAGACAACACAACAGATGACCTTAAATACTGATCACTTGCATGGACAGGGTGTCATTCATAGGACACTGTTAAGTTTCTGTATGCATATATCTATGTATGTGTGTGCTAATCTTAAGGTATGACAGTAGACCAACCCAGTAACAAACCTAATGAGTACACATACTGCTAGGTAAAGGGTAAGTAGTGGGAAATATCACGATAATACACCCTGTGGTCTGTATGTGGATCCCAATTCCCCAGTGCAGTGCGTTAAACGTGGTGCTGTCCTTCAGAAGAGATGTCAAACCGAGGTCCTAGCTCTCTGTTGTCAGTAAAGATTCCTGAGCATCCCTCTTAAAGAGCAGAGGGTATCCCAATAACCGGCTAAAGTGCCACCATGGCCTAGTCATTCTGACCCCCTAATCATCCCCTGTCTCTAATTGGCTATCTTGTCTATCATCATTTCAGCACCTAATAGCTGATGCGTGGTTAGCGTACTGATGCAAAAATATGTGTTCAGACCATGGTGTGTGTATATATATTTAATTATCTATTTATGTATTTATTTATTTAAAGAGCTTCTATAACAAGCCACATTTCCTCCTGGGGACAATAAAGATCTATCTATCTATCTATCTATCTATCTATCTATCTATCTATCTATCTATCTATCTATCTATCTATCTATCTATCTATCTATCTATCTATCTATCTATCTATCTATCTATCTGTCTATCTATCTATCTATCTATCTATCTATCTAATCCTGCCTCCTATACTATTATCTATCTATCTATCTATCTATCTATCTATCTATCTATCTATCTATCTATCTATCTATCTATCTATCTATCTATCTATCTATCTAATCCTGCCTCCTATACTATTATCTATCTATCTATCTATCTATCTATCTATCTATCTATCTATCTATCTATCTATCTATCTATCTATCTATCTATCTATCTATCTATCTATCTATCTATCTATCTATCTATCTATCTATCTATCTATCTAATCCTGCCTCCTATACTATTATCTATCTATCTATCTATCTATCTATCTATCTATCTATCTATCTATCTATCTATCTATCTATCTATCTATCTATCTATCTATCTATCTATCTATCTATCTAATCCTGCCTCCCATACTATCTATCTATCTATCTATCTATCTATCTATCTATCTATCTATCTATCTATCTATCTATCTATCTATCTATCTATCTATCTATCTATCTATCTATCTAATCCTGCCTTCTTTACTATTATCTATCTATCTATCTATCTATCTATCTATCTATCTATCTATCTATCTATCTATCTATCTATCTATCTATCTATCTATCTATCTATCTATCTATCTATCTAATCCTGCCTCCTTTACATTATCTATCTATCTATCTATCTATCTATCTATCTATCTATCTATCTATCTATCTATCTATCTATCTA
The DNA here is from genome assembly GCF_900747795.2 of Erpetoichthys calabaricus. NCBI lineage: Eukaryota > Metazoa > Chordata > Cladistia > Polypteriformes > Polypteridae > Erpetoichthys > Erpetoichthys calabaricus. The sequence goes on along the minus strand of NC_041410.2, from coordinate 12,646,400 downwards.
TCTATCTATCTATCTATCTATCTATCTATCTATCTATCTATCTATCTATCTATCTATGCTTCCTCATTATTGATTGTATTTTTTTTCCTCTCTTCTTCTAGAAAGCACTCTTAGTTCTCCACAGTCCATGCGTGCCGGAGAGTTTAACCAGAGGCTTGTGGAGGCGAGCACCCAGTTCAAAAGGAACCAAGGCAAAGGCACCATTGATGTGTGGTGGCTGTTTGATGATGGAGGTAGGAGAGTCACAGAGTGTCAGCTCTGTTAACGATGTAAAACCCTTCATTCCACTCATTTTATTCTTACAAATTAAAATACCATTTAAACAAGCTTGTTTAATCTAGCAAAGCTTAGCTGTAACCACAATGTGTGATATCTGGACAAGTCAAATGAATAGGGGGGATCTCAAGGGTCCAGACCCTATTGATTTTGTCATGTTGTGGGCTTTGCGTTGCACAAATAAAATTGGCAGGTAGTTTTTTTCCAAAGCACACTTTTATTGTAGAGTCGGAAAAACAGACTTGAAAGCACAAAAGAATAATTTTCAAAAATTCATCGACAAATTAACCCGTCTCTGTCTTTTTAGATTCAATAAAATTTAAAGACCTCTTCATCAGAACTTGCAAGCAGGGGGATGGCAATGCTGATCCACACAGATCTGAAAGACAGAAGGCATTCCTTCTGGGGAAAGGCTGCTTGCATTAGAGAAAAAAGAACTTATAAAGACTTTTTATCATGCAGTATGAGGCGTGTGTGTTAAGGCAGTTGATTTTATGTTGATCCTGCATCATCATAAGAAAAAAGTGTTGCTTTTGTAACTAAATAATCCCTAGAAAGAGAAAGTGTGGCATACTCTGTCACATGTGCCCTCATTTATTTTAAAATCTCATTACATAGTTCAGTAAGACAAATTAGTATCCAACTGTATTCAAATCAGATTTTCTTCCCCTATGCAAAAAAGCAAAACATTTATTAAGATATTCAGACAACGATACTCAGATATCCAAAAGTGATAGCAATTGGTTCAGTGTGTATGACCTGCAGTCGTGGCCAAAAGCTTTGAGTTTTGTTTTTCACAAAGTTTGCTGCTTCATTGTTTTTAGATCTTCATGTCAGATGTTTCTATGGTATACTGAAGTAGAATTACCAGCATGTCATAAGTTTAAAAGGATTTTATTGACAATTATATTAAGTTTATGGAAGGAGTCAATATTTGCAGTGTTGGCCCTTCTTTCTTTATCAAGACCTCTGCAATTCTCAACTTCTGGGCCAAATCCTGATTGATGGCAGCTCATTCTTGTATAATCAATGCTTGGAGTTTGTTAGAATTGGTGGGTTTTTGTTTGTCCACCCGACTCTTGAGGATTCACCACAAGTTCTCAATAGGATTAAAGGTCAGGGGAGTTTCCTGACCATGGACCCAAAATTGCGATATTTATTTTCCCGAGCCACTTAATTCTCACTTTGGCCTTATGGCCCAGTGTTCCATCATGCTGGATTGTTCATTGTTGGTCACCAAACTGTTCTTAGATGGTTGGGAGATGTTGTTCTCAGTGGATGTTTTGGTCCCATTCTTAATTCATGGCTGTGTTCTTAGGCAAAATTGTGAATGTGCCCACTGCCTTGGCTGAGAAGCAACCTCACTCATAAGTGGTCTCAGGGTGCTTTACTGTTGGCCTGACACAGAACTGATGATAGCGACGCTCACCGTTTCTTTTTTCCCGGATGCCCCAAACAGTTGGAAAGGGGATTCATCAGAGAAGATGACTTGACCCCAGCAGTCCTCAGCAGGCCATTCCCTGTACCTTTTGCCGAATATAAGTCTGTCCCTGATGCTTTTCTTGGCTTCTTTGCTGCCCTTCTTGACCCTCACCAGGCCATCCTCCAAAAGTCTTCACCTCACTCATACCTGCCTGCTACCATTCCTGAGCAAGCTCTGCCCCGGAGGTGCCCGCAGCCGAATCAACTTTAGGAGACGGTCTTGGCACTTTGTGGACTTTCTTCTGCGCTCCGAAGCCTTCTTCACAACAACTGAACCTCTTTCTCTCTCCTTGAAGTTTTTGATGATCCCATAAATGATTGATTTAGGTGCAATCTTACTAGCAGCAATAGCCTTGCCTGTGAAGCCCTTTTTGTGCAAAGCCATAACGGTCCTTTTGTGGCAGGGCAGAAATGCGGTGGAAATGGGTGTTTTTGGGATTAAGTTCATTTTTCATGGCAAAGAGGGACTTTGCAATTCATATGATCCCTCTTCAGAATATTGTAGAGTACATGCCAATTGCCGTCATAAAAACTGAGGCAGCAAACTTTGTGAAAATTCGTATTTGTGTCATTCTCAAAACTTTTGGCCATGACTGACCGCTTCACTTTCTTCACATTTTGCTATGCTGCAGCCTGGTGCTAAAATTGTTCATGCATTTATCTATCAAGCATCCCTCAATACTCCAGAATGGCAAAGCAAAAACAGGATTTGAGAATTTTATTTATCTGTGGGATGTGCTGGTGAAACAAGTCCGACCCATGGAGACCCCACTTCGTAACTTACGGGGCTTAAAGGTTCTGCTGCTAATGTCTTGGTGCCAGACACTACAAGACACTTTTGGAGGTCCTGTGGTGTTCACGCCTCGACCAGTCAGCAATATTGTAGAGAGAACCACCTGTCATAACTGTCAAACTTTATAGGCAAATAATAGAAAGTAAGATGTGTTGTGTGGCTGTATCCAGCAGGGGGCGCTAGCTCCCTTGTTGGAATGAGTTCTTTTTTTTAATTGTGGCATGTTACATAACCTGAATCTATATTGATATAATGTAAAATGGCGATACCCCTGCCTTAGTGATACGGCGGTAAGAAATCACATAGGAGAAATAACCGCTTTGTTTAATGACAGTTTGCACTGCATAACAGATGAAGGAAGCCAATGGCAAGAACCCAGTTTGGGAGTGGGGGCCCGATGTGTAGAGTCTGCCATTTTTGTCGCTGCGTTGGAACGATTTTCCAGATCGGATGACGTCATCTCCCATCCGTCCATCGTCTTCAGAGGTGTGCCGGGCAATGTTCCTTTTATACTCTTTGAAGCACTTAGGCTTTATACTCTTTCTTCATGTGCAGGCCCCCACTTAGGTGAAACATGCCATTCCAAAAAAGGCAGAAGAGGATACAGTTTCATGCTCACTTTGACACACACACAAATAGTATACAATGGTCCTCAGTCTGACTGCCCATTTTGCAGTTGTCCCTAACTGTCTTGTCTTAAAATGCTCACCTAGCAGTTCTTATATGGTGAACTCCTGTGTGCTAAATCTGGCTCGGTGTCAACTGTGCATGTGAGTAGGAAAAGGCAGATTTATAAAATATATTTGCACAGAGCACAGTGACATATTAAACTTGTACATTTATTACAGTGGCCAAGCAAGATAGCAGAGTGTCCTGTGCTTGCATGTTCTTGGCTTATCACCCCGAGTTCTATGACATGGATATTCCTTTCTTTCAGGTTTGACTCTTCTGATTCCATTCATCCTCAGCACCAGAAAGAAGTGGAAAAACTGCAAAATGCGCGTCTTTCTTGGAGGCAAAGCCAGCCGTATCAACGAGGATAAAGCTACGTAAGCAGACACTTTTCATGATTACTGTATGCCTTGAAAGTGCTGGGAACTGTGAGCCACCATGATAAGCTTCATGACAGATTAGGACACAATTTAAATTGTGACTTTTATTAGAGAGGGTGGCACGGTGGCGCAGTGGTAACGCTGCTGCCTCGCAGTAAGGAGACCTGGGTTCACTTCCCGGGTCCTCCCTGCATGGAGTTTGCATGTTCTCCCCATGTCTGCGTGGGTTTCCTCCTACAGTCCAAAGACATGCAGGTTAGGTGCATTGGTGATCCTAAATTGTCCCTAGTGGGTGGGGGTGTGTGTGCCCAGTGGTGGGCTGGCGCCCTGCCCGGGATTTGTTCCTGTGTTGTCTGGGATTGGCTCCAGCAGACCCCCATGACCCTGTGTTAGGATATAGCAGGTTGGATAATGACTGACTGACTGACTTTTATTAGGTAGCTTTTCATTCATCTGGGAAGGCTGTTTTCTTCTAAGTATGGCCAGAAGTATTTTTGCATGGGACCAATGCCACAGTGACACCCTTTGGTACCATGCGGAATCCTGTAAACGGTATCTATCGCCCCTTAAAGAACCATTATTAAATAACGACAAGTAAGGATTTAAAAAGGGGGAAGGTCCAAAACCCGAGACCCAGGACTGCACCTTTCAGTTTTACTAACCTCCACTTTATACCAGATTGCTTCTATCACATGCACTTCAGAAGAGGTCATCCACCTGAAGCTAAGCCTGTTCAGGCCCGGCCAATACTATGATAGGAGACCATCCATATGTCCTAACACAGGGTCACAGGGGTCTGCTGGAGTCAATCCCAGCCAGCTCAGGGCACAAGGCAGGAAACAAACCCCGGGCAGGGCGCCAGCCCACCGCAGGACACACACACACACCCAGCACACACTAGGGACAATTTAGGATCACCAAAGTACCTAACCTGCATGTCTTTGGACTGTGGGAGGAAACCCATGCAGACACGGGGCAAACATGCAAACTCCACGCAGGGAGGACCCAGGAAGTGAACCCAGGTCTCCTTACTGCGAGGCAGCAGCGCTACCACTGCACCACCATGCCGCCCCTAGATCTCTGCAACGTAGTTAAAATTAATTACAAATATAAAACGTAAAATAATTGATTGCATAAATAACTCACCCCTTTTAAGCCAGGATGGCAGCCATGACTGTGTTAGTGTCAAAGTACACAGGTCTCTCTCTCTCTCTGTTTGGCACATCTGCCGTTTTTCCTCCATTCTTCCAAACTTCCGTCAGGTGTGGAGACTGTGAGTGAACAGCCTTTTGGAAGTCTAGCCGCAAATCCTCATTTGAATCGAGATCGGTGCCCATGTTTATCAAGCGCCTTATTGTGGGAAAACAGTCCTAAATGGCTGAAAGATCTCAGAGTGGTGCAAATTGGGTCCTATTCTTATGAGTAGAAGTAGTAGAATTTTATCAGTTTTTCTAATTTAGGAAACCACTCCTAACTTCAACAAGATTTAGTAGAGCTCCTGAGCTGTCCTAACTTACTAGGAGCCGCCAGAAGTTGGCGTTCAAGATGTGAGGTAATACACAGATTCATCCATTTCCACACCTACCCTATGTGAGGGGATGTTAAGACAAGCTGCATTCATGCAAATCGGCGGGCACATAAAGATCACTAGCCCAAGTGTGGATGAACATACATATGTGAATCGCAAGCGATATCGCAGTATCAACACACAACACAGCAGTGGGGACAGTGATCACCATTCTCCACAAGTGGTGTATGTCTTTTGTCATTATTATTATTATTATTATTACTACTAGGGGGCTTTGCCCCCTGGTCACTTCGCTTGCCAACCCTACAGCCACTTCGCGTCTCTGCCACTCGCGTAAGAGGATTTCACTTTCACCAAACAACAAATCTTTTATTTCTCGTAGATTCGCCTCTTCATTGGGAAGAAACACTACTTTTCCCTGATGGCGACATGAATTAGACGAGCTACATATCTCCGTCTTAAAGTTTAAATCTAAACAATATCTACATACTTCTGTCATATCACCTATGTCCATACTGTATATTCAATCTCTTTTCGCTGTTCCATTATTTCACCGAGTAATAATTTCCATTTGTTTGCGCTAATGCGATCTTTACTATCATTTTTTTGAGACTTTCGTATTTTCATACTTCCATTATCTCTAACCTGCCCTGCATGTGTATTGCGCCAACGTTTTTGAATTCTTTACGACGTTCTACTTCGTCATCTACTCTTTGTATTTTATTTCCGGCGTTGTTAAATATTGTGGCACAAAGTCTCGTTTTGCAGGACGTGAAAGTATCTCTCTGAAAAAGTCACGTCTCGTCCCAGGCTAAAAAGTCTTGTCTCATCCATTATAATAGAGAGATTATTATTGTTATTATTATCTTTGCAGTTAAGCCCTAGCAATAGTATCAAAGAAATACGAAAAGTCATCATTATTTCCATGAGAACTACAAATGCCATTAGGAGTGCCATTTTCTCAAAAGTGAACTCCTTCTATGAGCACTGGACTCTGACTCAGCCATTCCAGGAGATTCACGTTGCTGTTTTCAAGCCTTTCCCGTGTAGTATTGGCTTTACGCTTGAACTCATTTCCTTGCTGGGAAACAAATCTTCTGCCAAGACGCAGGTTCCTTACAGGCTACATCAGGTTTTTCCTCCCCATATTTTGCTGCATTCACTTTCCACTCACAAGTCTTCCGAGGCTTGCTGCAGAGAGCATCCTGACAGCCTGATGCTGCCACCACCATACTCCATGGTGGAGATGGCGTGTTTTTGATTATGTCCAATGTAACATGATGTTTAGTCTGATGGCCAGAAAGCTCAATTTTGGTCTCATCAGACTACAGAACCTTCTTCCAGCTGACTTCAGATTTTCCCACGTGCCACCTGGCAAAGATGTGTCCAGTGTGTTTTTTTTTCTCTTTGCCATAAAGCTGCAACTGGTGAAGCACCCGCTAAACAATTGTTGTCTGCCCTGTCTCTCCAATCTTATCCACAGGAGCCTGTAACTCCTTCAGACTTCTCAGACATTTCTTGGTGGCTTCCCTTATTTGTCTTCTTCTTGTACCATCTCTCCGTTTTTTTAGACAACTTGCTCTAATCAGATTTGTCCCATGGTCCAACCTTGCTGGGACGCCAGTGCAGGGTCATCTTAATAGCATTATAGGCCCCCTGGCAAAGCAGTGCACTCGGGCCCTGTATAATCGTAGTATTTCCTTCTACTTACTCTTTACCTGTTTTCCCTCAAGGGTAAGTGTTCTCATCAAGTTCGTTATCGGGTTGGTCTACTGTTGCACTCTAAGATGAACACACACATACATAGCTATACGCATACACACAGACCCTAACCACAACAGTGCCCCATGAATGACACACACACGTTGATTAACCTTTAGCACTTTAAACCACACAAGTGCTTTAGGTATAACACAGCCTGTCACTCAGCACTTCAAGAGACTTACTTATTATCGGCACAAACAACATACAATGTTTTAATGATATCTCAGGCCTAAATATTACTTTTGGTCTACAAGAATACATTTAAACTTACAAAGACTCTTGACAATAGGCCATTTATCAGCCAAGAATACCTTCTTCACGTACTGTTCCCTACTATTGAGTGGAGTTCTCGCCCTCAGCCAAAGTAAACCTCGTAGCACAGAGGTAATGGCAAATCTCTGGCTGCACTAGTTGCTCAAAGAAATCTAACTTATTATTTCAGTCACTCTATAGCTATTAAGACAAAGCATAGAAAGTTAAAAGAAGCATGGTATTTATTACAATAATAATAATAATACCACTGGAACAAAGAATAATAGAAAATAGGTACTGATAGGAAAGTCTGAATAGATATAGTCTTTAGAAAAAGCGTATGGAAAAAAAGTAGAGATGACAAGGATGAATGTCCCCGGGTGGCGTTTGATTTAGCAATCGACATTCATGAAAATGCTGTTAACTGACGATCGGATGAGAACTGGTCATACGTGTCTTTGTTGTCTTCTCTGACGTCGCTCTTCCATCGTCGCTGTTTCTCTTCTTCTTCTTTGCTTTCAAATGAGGCATATTTGTTATAAAGTTTCATGCCGTGGTTTCACAACACATGAATGTTCCATGCACCTGATTGGCTGGCTGTCAATTTAATGGACGAATTTTGCTCAAATTCTTTAATCTGTCTTTCCCAGATAATAAAGTTTTTTGATATTGCCTCATGTCCTCCTTTCCCAGGCTGTAAACCAAATTGTTGTCCCAGGTGTCCATCCATAAAGTAATCAATAGTCTGAGGCATGGCTCAATCTTCCTTTCCCAGGCTGTAATACCAATTTAGCACTATGCTGTGAACAAGAATACTTGTAAAAAGTGAGGTGTAAGGGAAGAGGATATGCCTTTTTATTTTAATGCCTCCTACATCTGAATTCATCTTGTTGGGATTTAGCAAAATATAATAATAAAAATATAGAGAATAATTTGTAGATTTTATGCACCATAACAGGCCCCTACCTACACAACCACTTAGCAAGTCACTACATACTCAGATTAGCGTGTGGCCCCTATGCTCGTGTGGCCCCCAGGCAACTGCCCAGCATGCCCATGTGTTAAGACGGCCTTGTCCCAGTATACACACTTGTGCATTGGCATCTCGTGCCTGTTTCTTGGCCGAGGCAGAACGACCCTCACCTTCCTTCTCATGCTTCTGAAGGGCTGGTCTCCTGTTCAAGTAAGGAACCTTGTCCCATCCAGGCCAGGATGCCCACTCATGAGCGGACGTCCATTACACCAGCTACCAATTTACAGTGAAATGCAAATAACAAGGCAGCCGCCAGCTGACCAAATTTGGATCAGATTAAGTAGCTGTTTGAATAAAATATTTAAGACGATACAGGAATTGAGCAAAAAAGGTTGAGTTACTAAACCCTACTGGCCTTGAAAACACTTCCTTTTATTTTTATTTTTTTCATATACTGTCAGGAATTTCTGATGGGACTGATTGTACGCTGACACTGGCCACCTAATTAAATGACACTGACAGCAAGAATTGGTTACTGCCATTGCCTGCAACCCCCCAAGGAAATAATCTTTTACCATGTTCCATTTCAGTTGTCTAGAATGACAGAAAACACTCACTTGAGCAAGGAGCAAGACTAGCAGAAGGAGACGTGTGAAGCAGTGAGAGACATATGGGGCAGCCTGGCTAATTGTCACTGTAGTTGCAATGAATAATGACCCTCTGGAACTGAGTGTGTCTATTCTAAGTTACACTCTTCTGTGTTTAACTTCCTGTTTTTTCTTTCTTTTTTTTTAATCTTTAGAATGATGTCACTCCTGTTGCAGTTTCGAATTAATTTTGCTGATGTTCATATCGTTGGAGATATAGATGTGAAGCCAAACAAGGAAAGGTACTTCTATCATAAAAGAAATATGGTTGCAATGCACTGGACATTTTCAAAATGAACGCAACAAGGGATTTCCCTTTGTCACACACACGTTTTTAGTGGACAACTAAAGGGCCTGAATTAGATAGATAGATAGATAGATAGATAGATAGATAGATAGATAGATAGATAGATAGATAGATAGATAGATACTTTATTAATCCCAATGGGAAATTCACATTCTCCAGCAGCAGCATACTGATACAATAAATACTATTAAATTAAAGAAAGATAATAATGCAGGTGAAAAAAAGACAATAACTTTGTATAATGTTAAATGTTAACGTTTACCCCCCCCCCCCAAAAGGGTGGAATTGAAGAGTCGCATAGTTTGGGGGAGGAACGATCTCCTCAATCTGTCAGTGGAGCAGGATGGTGACAGCAGTCTGTCGCTGAAGCTGCTCCTCTGTCTGGAGATGATACTATTTAGTGGATGCAGTGGATTCTCCATAATTGATAGGAGCCTGCTGAGCGCCCTTCGCTCTGCCACAGATGTTAAACTGTCCAGCTCCATACCTACAATAGAACCTGCCTTCCTCACCAGTTTGTCCAGGCATGAGGCGTCCCTCATCTTTATGCTGCCTTCCCAGCACACCACCGCGTATAAGAGGGCGATCGCCACAACTGTCTGATAGAACATCTGCAGCATCTTATTGCACATGTTTAGGGACGCCAGCCTTCTAAGGAAGTATAGTTGGCTCTGTCCTCTCTTGCACAGCGCACCAGTATAGGCAGTCCAGTCCAGTTTATCATCCAGCTGCACTCCCAGGTATTTATAGGTCTGCACTCACTGCACACAGTCACCTCTGATGATCACAGGGTCCATGAGGGGTCTGGGTCTCCTAAAATCTACCACCAGCTCCTTGGTTTTGCTGGTGTTCAGGTGTAGGTGGTTTGAGTTGCACCATTTAACAAAGTCCTTGATTAGGTTCCTATACTTCTCCTCCTGCCCACTCCTGATGCAGCCCACGATAGCAGTGTCATCAGCGAACTTTTGCACGTGGCAGGACTCCGAGTTGTATTGGAAGTCCGATGTATATAGGCTGAACAGGACCGGAGAAAGTACAGTCCCCTGCGGCGCTCCTGTGTTGCTGACCACAGCAACAGCAATAAATGTAATTCCACTCCAGACCAGGGGGTGGCGAAGGTTACTAATTCTCTCTCTCAATTCCTTGCAGACCATTCTCGGGAAATCTCTCTGGATCTAGCTTCCAGGTGTGCAAAAACCTCACCTGCTGGTCTGGGGAACCCCCACCTTTCTCTGGGGCCTTGGCCCCCGCGGGGAGGACTGCCTTCTCCCCTGAGAGAGCATAATAAGACCCTGTCGCTTCTCCCATGGAGACCAGCCCACTTCTGTGTGTCCCCTCGACACTCTCCCTAAACATTCTGTGTGACCCGGAACTAGACAAAGGGAGTGGAGTCTGCACCGGTTCTTTCCAAAATCCGGGACGAACCACCCACCCAGAAACTCAGCCCCGGTACTCCCCCATCTGGTCAGAATTCAGGTCCAGTCCCGTTTCCTTGTGGGATTCTTCCATCCTGCCGGCTATGCCACTGTCATAAGAACGACCTAGAGACATTGGGAAGGTTTGGGGCAGCCACCCATATAATATTTCCCAGCTGCAAAATCGATTAAAGAGAACAGACATGTTCACACAACTGAGTCTGAAACAGAACTGATCATTGTCTTAAGATGGCGGCTTTTAAATGCTCTCAGAGGATGTGATGTCATCAGGACCAGAACCGGAAGTGACGTCGTTGGTTGCCCCGGAACCAGGCGAGATTTCCCGAAAATGGTCTGCAAGGAATTGAGAGAGAGAATTAGTACCCTTTGCCACCCCCTGGTCCAGCGTGGAATTATATTTATTCATGAACTTTACACCTACAGTATCCATCCATCCGTTTTCCAACCCGCTGAATCCGAACACAGGGTCGCGGGGGTCTGCTGGAGCCAATCCCAGCCAACACAGGGTACAAGGCAGGAACCAATCCCGGGCAGGGTGCCAACCCACCGCAGATACCTACAGTATGTATGTAATAAATGTATGTAATTTAAGTAGTAAGTTACATTTATTCAGGCCACTAAACACACGTGTCTGACACCTTGTATGAAGCTGAAAACAATACGTTATACTAAAAATGGTATAAATAATCCATCAAAGTGAATGGATTGTTGCAGTACCAAATCACGTCTTCAAACTGACGTTTCTCTACATACCTTTTTTTTTTGTGTGATTTTATCCAGAAATCCAAAATTAACAGTAATGGGGATAACTGTGGTAACTTTCAAGATTATATAAGGATTATATATAGGATGTGTGGTAAGAAATCCTTTGTGAGTGCAAAATTTACACTTACCAGGCCGAGAATTGAAACCAAGAGACAGGAGCTGTAAAGTAGAAAGTCAAACCAGTGCACTAGTGTGTCTCCCAGATTTTAATTGGTAATGACTTATAGTACATGAAGATTTTAAAACATAATAGAGGTTTATATAATTGTTTTTTTATTTGCTTATTTGTTCAAATTCATTTAAAAAGTCAATTTCTGAGTAAATATAACAATTTATTTCTTCCTTCAGATGAGACGTAAAATTGAGCACCTGACAGTCTATGGTCATAACAGATCCCCGGGCCTCCTTCCTAAAGAGTAGAGAGCTAAAATGCCCACCATGACCTTGTCCATTCTGGGTCGCTCTAATCATCCCTTGTTACTAATCACTCACTCCTTCACCACCTAATAGCTCGTGTGTGGTGAGCGTACGGATGCAAGAATGGCTGCTGTCACGTCAGGAGATGGTTGAAGTGACTCCCCACTCTCAGTGAAAAGCACTTTGAGTAGGCAGAAAAGCCCTATAGAGATGTAATTAATTATTATTATTATTTGCAGTTGGAAATTCTTTGAGGAGATGATTGAGCCATACCGCCTCTATGAATGCTCAACTGATTCGGCCACAGCAGATAGACTGAAAAGAGAGAGTCCCTGGAAGATCACCGACTCAGAACTGGAAATGTTCAAAGAAAAGGTAACCAGCTGAACACCAGCTATAGAGATCTCCACTTTGTAACTTTCTTCAGTCTCACTGCTTTTCCTTTTCCTGACAAACAGACGTACAGACAGGTTCGACTTAATGAGCTGTTGCAAGAGAACTCCAGAGCAGCTAACCTGATTATTGTGTAAGTAGAATTTATGATGACATTTGATCATACTGAGAGGTTTGTCTAATTAAGTAAAGTTGTAACTGCACACAATAGCACAACAATCTCAAACCTGGTTCATCCAATTCAGGTTGCAGTAAACATTGGGCCCTAAACAGGGCCCCTAAACAGACAATTTCCATTGCTGGATTTACCATGGACCATAAGGTGCAAAACTGTAAATGGTGCAACTGAACCAGGTTCCACAAAAAGAGGCTTCCATATTAAATGAAAAAATTACATACTGTGGCGGGCGGCCGGGTCCCGTGCCCAGCCGGGACGCCCCTTCTACATATGTTCCAGGGGAGCAACCATGGGCTTCTCAGTACCTCTCCTGGGATGCTTGGTGGCAGCTTCCCTGGCTGACGATGGTGCCTCAGTTTCCCGCAGGGCTCCATGGGAGATGGAGTTCTCCACAGCCCTTTTGGGAGCCAGGGGTTGCTGCATGGGTCCCTGAGCAGGCCTGGACGACTCTGCAGCCCTGCCCGGAAGTGCAATCGGAAACAGGTGATCAAGCACCTGGAGCACTTCCGGGTGGGCTATAAAAGGGGCCAGCAACCATCACTCATGCGCCAGAATCGGGAGGTGGAGGACGAAGCTAAACGGGTGGAGTGCTGGTGCCAGGAGGAAAGGGTTGTGATTTGTGTGCTTACATGACTGTGTTCTGCCTGTGGGGTTCACAGGGAAGACGTGCCCCACAGGTGAAGAAAAACAAAGTCTTGTTGTGTTTTTACATGTGCCTCAGTATGAGTCTATGCCGGGTCTGGCGCAGTATAGTGCCTCATATCACAGTACACATATATATACAGTGGTGTGAAAAACTATTTGCCCCCTTCCTGATTTCTTATTCTTTTGCATGTTTGTCACACAAAATGTTTCTGATCATCAAACACATTTAACCATTAGTCAAATATAACACAAGTAAACACAAAATGCAGTTTTTAAATGATGGTTTTTATTATTTAGGGAGAAAAAAAATCCAAACCTACATGGCCCTGTGTGAAAAAGTAATTGCCCCCTTGTTAAAAAATAACCTAACTGTGGTGTATCACACCTGAGTTCAATTTCCATAGCCACCCCCAGGCCTGATTACTGCCACACCTGTTTCAATCAAGAAATCACTTAAATAGGAGCTGCCTGACACAGAGAAGTAGACCAAAAGCACCTCAAAAGCTAGACATCATGCCAAGATCCAAAGAAATTCAGGAACAAATGAGAACAGAAGTAATTGAGATCT